>NC_135876.1:9850788-10150788 GCF_031162955.1 Sander vitreus | reverse complement strand
GATTTTTGTTTAAATAATAAACATGTACAGAGCTTAATACCAGGGAAAGAAAAAGCCAAGCAAGGTGTAATAAATCTACATATCACTTTAGATTCAACTTAACATATCGTAATGACTTAATCACTGACCGAAACAATGTCATTCTCATAAAAAGCTAAATTCCCAGTGTTTTTCTCAATTTAGAGAGGGGACCTTTACTACATGGCTCGTAATCACAAGAGGTGTAATAATGAAGACTGCCCTTCATTTTTGCAGAGGGCAAGGTAGACACTGGTGTCCATCCGTCGTCTTCAGAGGGAAATATGGAGGGAACTTAGGTGTTTGACGATGCGTTTAATTCACACAGGAATACATTAATATGATAGTCAGTGGAGCGGCAAAGCCCTCAAGTAAGGTTCTCTCATTAGTATGTTTCTCTATTTCTTTTTTTAATTATCCAACAAAAAAACGAGGAGCCACATGACAGATGTATTGGCTGTGTCAAGAAGGAATGATTTGAATTTGAATTGTGCATACAATAGTGCAATTATGAGGGCTCATTTGTGTATGTGAACAAAATATTTGCCTCTAATGAGTATTGGCTCTGAAGCTGGAGTCAAATGAAGGGGGTATGGTTTAATATGTATTCTCTCCTCAAGGATGCGGTCACATTGTGTGTGTTTGAAAGTCATGAATAGAAAATTAACACAACATAGGAAATGACATTATTCTGAGTGTAAACAGCAGCCCAATACCTCAACACAGTGACGTGGACCAGACAAAGTCTACCACGACTTCAAACGCATACCATTTAGAGTGTGCAATGCCCCATGTAAGCTTGATGCTTCTACAAGTCATTCTCAAATCATCTCGGTGGGCTATTATCTCACTCTGCCATTGTCAAAATTGGAAGGGTGAGGCTTTCATCATGCTTATGAGGTAAACACCTGATCTGCACACACTGGGGTATTGTCTTCTGGGCTCTGCTTGGACAGAAGAAAGCAGCCAAGTGCACCAAAGTAGAGAAGTATTTATGACAGTGCTGCACATAATCATTCAAAGAAAAAGGTTTATAATGTATGCAAAACTATATCAACATTTCAGCAACAAAAGAAACATATTTTTCAGCTTATCTGCAGTGCATTATAAAGTTTATCCAGTTTCATAAATCAAAGAGTTGTGAAATACATAAAGAAGCTTACAAGTTGTAAAGAAAAAAAAAAAAAAAGCAGCATGTGCATTCAAGACGCAAAGCCTGGATTGTGTTTAATATATTCAAAACATTTTGCATCTTCAAACATTGACAAATATCGAGGTTTGTTGCGAGCAGCAGGGCGTGTGTAATGTATTCTCCACTACATGTGACCTCATCTATTGGGGGGAAAACTATAAATATGTAGTATTTTTTACTTGCTTTGTGGTCTCAGAATCTTTTTTAAACATGGGCTCCTTAGCTGATTCTAATTATTGTCTCTTCTTAATTTTCCTTGACACAGTTAACCACAGTGGGTTCCACTGCTTTGACTTGAGGTTAACACCAACCTCCTGCAAAAGGTTAGGCAGGTAATTCATTGCTTGATTAGGCTCACTTTGCAATTAATCACGCTTAAATGCATACCCTCGCAGAGTGATCATTTAGGAATGATGATTAATGAAAGCGTCAAATATTTCTCACATTCGGCTTCTTATTGGGCGGCTGCGGTAATGTGGGTCACGGCTGTCAAAGAAGTACACGGCAGTAACCCTCGGCCGCTACTGTGATCGTGCTTACACGCCTTTAAACAGGGGTGAAGGTCTTGTGAGTTAATTCTCTCTATTTTTTTATTTTTTTTTGCTTGTGTGTCTTCGGCCCTCTTTGAAAAGCCAGCTGCAGTGCAGCGGAAGCGATTTCTGGGAACATCAAAATACAGGTGCAAGGTTGAGAGGACGAGCGGCGCACCTTGTGGGCATGTGAGACGACATGTGAGATAGTTGCGTGTCAGTGATTGTTGAGTCAATTAATTATTGAACTTGGCAAGAGATCAATCGTTCCAGTAAGGTGATCCCATTTCCAACTGGCAGCATATCGAGACAGTAACCTATGACAATATTAATCACTAGCACAACAGCAGGCTAATTCCCACATGTAATTAGTCTACATTTTAATTCATTGAAAACTAGCACTTTTCTCTAAACTCGCTTAATTATGTACTTACACTTAATTATAGTCCCCACTACCCCCACCCCCCCTCCTCGGTTTGTTTTCAGTGCCACAGATGGAAAAACATATTTATTTTTGGGTGGAAGAGATAAAATAAAAACTCCACCTGGGAAAGGAACGGCAGGTCTCTGCTGAGTTGTGCTGCGTCTGGTAGGAATTTACTGGATTAGCTCAGTCACAAAATGTGAGATGAACCACATTGTCAATCACCCTCAGGGCAGAGCGAGAGAGGAAGAGCTGTCAATCAAAGCGGGTCTTCAATCGTCCCATTCACATCGCCTCCTGGAATCAGTCTCTCCCGCTGACTGCTCTTTGACATTTAACGCACTGGGGCCACGAAGATGGAGAGGGAAAAACATCCTCAGATCCTCTCCTTTCTTTCTTTCTACCTCTCTGTCTGTCCTCAATCTTTGTGCTTTAGCGGAGGCAGATATGTGTGTTTAAAGTAATGACACTGTTCATTTAGCGCCAGACAGTGCAATAGCTGTGAGAAATAACTGCAAAGCAGACCAAAAAGTTGCTCTAACTCCTAAAGCGCTGTGGCAATAGGCATGTGGAGCATGCATTAAAAACAAAATAGATTGGACTTTGCAGTTATGTATCGTTTTCATTCTGACAAATCGACTTATAATATTCTGTTGCAAGGAAACAAAACAAAAAACACGACTTCCCCGAACGGTATCTCTTTTGGGCTTCTACTTTACTTGAGACGCATTATGAAATTCACACCGAGCTCATCAATAAAACACAATGCATTTGCTAAAGCTCAAACAATAAATGCACCCAATTCACCAATTGAGTCGATAAAAAACAAAAAGAATCTGAAAAACGGCTAATCTGCCGAACAGATAATACCTTCCTCCGCCTCTGAAAGATGCTGCGGGATGAAAAATCCAAATGCAGTTTGTTGTCGTTTTTATGTTTTCTCTCCTCTTGTTTGTATTCCGGGGCAGCCGCCTGGCTCCGAGTGAGGTATACAGAGTCATTGCTCTTTTGGCTCCAGCCCTGACACCTTGTGCCCTCAAGTGTGGACTCCTTAGCCGCGATCTGATCAGCATCTTTATAGTTTATCAGCCTTGGGGTTCAATTTTGGCTTGGATGCTTTTACAAATGAACGCAATCACTGGTGAGCCTTCGCATCCTGATTGCATTGAGAGAAGCGGGTGGAGGAAAGTTTAGTGGATTACCGTGCCACTTGAGGATGGAGCACAAACACACCGCGGCAGCTACAGTGGGGGCCGCCTGTGCCTCCTCCGCCCCCCCCCCCGCCCCTGCCTGGGCTATTGGCACTAGCTGCTTGTACTCTGTCTTATTTCACTAAAATAATATAATTGTCTCCCATCTTATTGCTTGTAAAGCCATCTTCTGTCTGCAGGCGATGTGTGTGATCAATGCACTATCTAACAGAATCAATTCTTCCAGGAATACCTTGTGTTTGTGAAATGATTCCAGGCAGCAAAAGACGGAGCTAGAAGTGGGATCGTGTGGTACTCGGATTAGTTTAGCGACTTGGACCCTTCAGTTCACACTGAATAGTGTGGCTCTTTGCCCATTTCTCATGTAGTTCACAGTGTGTGTGTGTGTGTGTGTGTGTGTGTGTGTGTGTGTGTGTGTGTGTGTGTGTGTGTGTGTGTGTGTGTGTGAGAAAAATAGGCTTCCCAGGGAATTCATATTCATATTGCCAGCTATGGGCATCATCCCTCGAACATCTTCTAAGCAGTTTATTCCACTTGTAACTGCTACAGTATTTGGTCCCCTTGAGATGTTTTTCAACTGTGCTGCAAAATGGTAATAAATGTCATGTCATCTGTTTGGTAATATAAAACAGATTTCCTGAATTTTACCAAAGTCAATGAATTTGTTCTCATCACTTCCAGTATTTATTTATTCTTTGTATCACTCAAAATATTTATTTCAACAGTGTCATTGATGTAACTCCTGAGCATTGTAGCATTAAAATGTATAAAAAACACTTATATTAAAGCTATTAATTAAATAAAACACGGTATACAACCAGAAACTACGTAAATAAAGATAATGTTATGCACTGGCAGCATAATATCCCAGGCAATTAATGCAATTTCAATTAATAAAATCGTTTCCCAGTACTGCAACTTCCCTTGATCCAAAACCCCATGATTCATGGCTGCAATGATGGCACCGATCACATCACACTACAATGAATGAATTAATGTCCCACTGCCAATCCTGCCTGCCTGTTCCCAGTGTGCACCCCTCCTCTAATTCTACAACTAAACAATGATATCAAAAGTGAATTATAGGAGACCTCTGGGGTGGGATTGGGGAAGAGTAATATGCCAAAAAACTATTACAGGGGGAAACTATGGGAATAGACCCCTCTGGAGGAGCAAAAAAAAAGAGAGAGAGAATTGAGGAGCGGGATCAAGCCGAGGGGAACCATTTTGGCAGGTCAGGTTGTAATTGATTGTCAATGGAAATCTCTGTGGCGGTGGCAAGTTTATCTTATCATATCTTGTGTTTTTGGCAGATTTCTTTCTGACGTAGAAATAAGAAAACATCCTGCAAAAGACCTGAGAAAAAGAGCATGATTGACATTTGGAGCATGTTGTTGTAATATAGTGTAAACTACTGGCTTGGAGAGCCTTTAGCAAAAAGCAGTATCTGGCTTAATAAGCATGGAGAATTTGCCAGGAAGTACCATGGCATATTGAGTTACTTCTACGCGCTGAAAGAAAAAAGGAGACTTTATGCAAATTAAGGTATGCCGTAGCAATTGTCTTTCAGTTGTTTAGTCCAGTGGTTTAATTCGATTTAGGGGAAAACAGCAATGCCAAATTGTGTCTTTCGATAACATCGCTGCAATGATTGAGTTATGCGTTATTGCATTTGTGACTTGAGTTTGGTCTGTTGCTCTGCAGTTTCAGGCTTTACCTGAGAACAGCTCAAGCAGCAAGAGAAGTCAGGTCCAAAATCCTTTTCATTTCCTTTGTAAACCACATGTCATGTTCTATATTAGGTGGATAAAGGACATATGTGCCTTCATGTCTGTGCACCTTAGATCTGGCTCGAGATTTCACCCTCCCTTTTTCTTCCCCCTTCCTCCGCTCTGTTTACTTTCCTACAGTCTCATCGTCATGTGTCTAGTTTTGTCTTTCTCCCTCTATTGCTTCTCTCTCCCTCTGTGTCTCTCCCTCCATCCTGGCAGGGCTCTGCAGCGCCGGCCTCGGTCCATTCTTTGGGTAGCACAGGAAGTGAAACTGTAACACAGAGTTCACTGGTAATTGGCCACGGTCACGCTAACCAAACAGGAAGGAATCTGCAACTGATTAGAATTCTTCCTCCTGCAATAATAGTCCCCCCACACACACACACACACACAAGCACCCCCTTCAACCCTCCGCCCCCACGAAATTAATTACATTCGGGGTCTATTCCCACTATTGGTTTTCCTGTTTTGAAGCTGCATTATAAAGGGACAAATCCCAAGACAACATAGCCTAGCTAGTTTTTCAATTACAGACAGACGGGCTAAGTCATAAAGGGCTGAGGAAGCACAGGCAGGCATCCATCTCTCCATCTCTCCATCTCTCCTTCTCTCCATCCGGACAGGGAGCTACTGGCTGGTCAGATCAGTTAGCGAGTCACAGACTGCTGAATAATCCTTTCGTTACTCACTCACACATACACACACACACACACACACACACACACACACACACACACACACACACACACACACACACACACACACACACACACACACACACACACGTAAATGCAAACAGACATACATGGACCTCACTGTAAAATGCTGTTCTTTCAATCTTTCAAAATAAATGTTCCCTAATTCTTAATACTAACTATAATATTTTACTGGGGGGGAAAAAAGGGAATTTGACAATTTTTAAGTCTAAGTTGTTCCTCTTCATTTTAGAGTTTTCCCAAATATAAGATACACAGTATTTGATAATAATAATAATAATATATAATAAATCTGCAATCAACCACCCCCTCCTGAGACATTTAAACAATTTGTATTTGCAGTCATTTATTAGATTACAGATCATTTTACTGCTGTTCTAACATCTGTAAACAATGAAGAACAATGAGACCTGTAATTTGATCAAGTTTGGAATGTTTTATTTTCCTTCTATACACCCAAACAATGTAAATGTGATAATATATATGTATCAATACATTATGAAGTGTATGTTAAACTATAACTGTGCGGTGCCAGCTGGCATCAACACCACAGGAAACCAGCAGTCCATCATTTTACGGTCGGCTTCTGCAGAAATGTTCAAAAACAATCAGCTCGAGTGAACGCTACCCACCTGAAATTGTTTTGATGTTGCATTTTGCACAAGTGCGTTGCTTGATGCGACACATTCATTTCACAAACGGGGGTTAAGCACACAAGAACAGTGGGGCGTCACGGTACACATGCAATGTTTAAATACTGCGGCGTTCAGCACCTTTCAAAATAAAATGAAAATAAAATCATAGCGATGCATTCTCATCTCATCTTCAGAGAGACACGGAGAGCCAGGGCTGCTTCAAAAATAAATGATTGCCTAACAATGTTTTTGATGTCCTATATTTAAATTTGTACGGTTACTTACATTACTCCTACTTCCCTGGTCTTGGAACTAATCCGATTGATATGGAAATGGGGTGCTCTGTTTCATGACAGAGTTGGGGAGCGGGAGAGAGAGAATTCCCAGGTTCGCTCTTACTCAAAATGTGCTGAAAACTGATTTTCAGAATCCTTTGGCTTCATGGTATTGGTTAAAGGGGATTACACAAACCACTTAAAGCTCGACAATGAGCTGCTCTTTTCAAACAACAAAAAGGTCCTTCATGCTGGACACATTCTCCACACCCGAGGGGTTAATCAGGAACAAATTAAACAAATATTGTGACGGGCACCATCAAGACACAAAACTATAATGACACTGAAACTTTAGATTTTTTATTTTCTAAAGTTAAGTTGGTTTATTTTAGGTTTTTTATTTAAAAAATGAATAAATGTCAAAGGGTGGTAGTTCCAATTGTTATTTAGAGGCATAGACTGTGGTCCGTGTGATAAAAGAAAGAAAAAAATACAAAACTGGGGCAACCAAAATTAGATATGCAAAACCTTAATTTATTAAAGTAAATGTTGCAACAGGACTTGAAAAACTTTAGTAATTCCTGCATTTATTTCCAGCCCTATCCAAACTATAATGTTGTCCCAGATCAAATCGGTCAAAGTGGTTCACACTCAGCTGTTCTCTTTTAAAACTACTTTGTTTTGGGACTTTTTAATGTCACTATAATACTTTACACTTAGTATATATTAAGTTATAATAAGTTAAGTTAAGTTATAACTATAATACTTTATAATACTTTAATTATAATTTACAAAGTTCCCAGACCATCTTATTATATGATGACAATTGTTTACAATTTTACAGTGCTGTACAAACATTTTCATATCATATTTAAAGTAATAGTTTTTTTCATAAAAATCTATTAGTTTTCTGTCATTGAAAACCAAGAGTTAATCAAGTTTTTATTTGTTTTCAGTTTGAAATACCCACATAGACCCTTTATCAAACACATACAGGCTGAAGGAAATAATTGTCTTAATATAACTACCTGAGGTAAAAACACTTTGACATTTCTGTCAACTTAACAGTAGTCTCCAGCGGTGTTTCCTAAAGCTCAATAACATAAATCAGACATGTGCTATGCAGCTACTGCAACAGCACATTGAAGCCAGTATCTCCCAGTTTCCTGCTCACTACCCGGGCAAATCCTTATCTGTTGTAAACTCTTCTTTTAAAAAAAATCTTAAACAGCATTTAAAATCATCACTTACCAATTCCCTCCTTTAGCTGAACAGCCATTGAAGCGTGTGTTGTCTGTCATTGGGGTTGAAAATTGGGGAATGGGCTGGAAATTGGAACCACCAAGGATGCCGTCCTGGAAAAAGAGGAAATCAAAGTTAAATGAGATCATGCATGCCAAGAGAATGTTTAACCAAAGGGCAAAAAGGAAGCTGGAGATAACAGAGAAGAGAAAACCGCTTAATGTTGTGTTACTGCAGTCTGTTTGGAGTCGTGCTTGTGTGTGTGTGTGTGTGTGTGTGTTTGTGTGTATTTAGAGGAAAGGGGGGTGTTACTTGTCAATAAATATTTAAACTGTCATTTTATTTTATTCTATCTGTAAATGTGGGCAACTGCATCTTTAAATGTACATATTCTTAACTAAATACATTTAGTAGTTGATGATTTACAAGATCAAGAATGCATGTGTGTGTGTGTGTGTGTGTGTGTGTGTGTGTGTGTGTGTGTGTGTGTGTGTGTGTGTGTGTGTGTGTGTGTGTGTGCGTGTGTGTATCGGAGCATGTGTTTTTATAGCCGCACAGGAATGTGAACATATAGTAAGAGTGTGTGCATGTGCAGGTGTGTGCATAGGTGACGACGGGCCTAGCAAAAGTTCATCCCATAATGCAGTGTTTGAAGTGGTGCACCACAGACAATTAATCTTGAGCCTGTGATTGCACTAAGCCCGAGTGATGCAGTCCTATGACAAGTTCACTTCAAAAGACTGAAATCCTGCCCCACCCAGTGTGCTTTGTTTTAACCTGAGAGGCCATCGAGAGAGAGGAGGGGGGGGGGGCAATCCTAACCAGAGTCTGAGAAAGAAGTGCATCATTTTTATGAATTAATATGTACCTTCCTTAAGCGGGTTTGAAAACTGAAATGTGTAATAAAACATAGAGGAATCAGTTTAGTGTTAACGTATGTATCATGTCATCAAAAGATAACAAGGGAAGCAATGAAACCAGTTCAGTAAAATCACTGATTATCAGATGTTTGATTAAAATCCGGTTTCTCGTGACAGCTGTGAGTAATCCTTTATCTGACACTGGCCTCTCAGCTGACATCTAATCTTTGCATTTGATTGCGCACCTTCTTCACTGATGGAATCAGGGATCACCGTGTGAGTTGTCCATGACAGACGGGCTGGAATGGAGCATGTCTGGATTATGTTTATTCAATTTAACTGAGCATTTATCCTCCCAGGTATTGTTGCCAGTGTGTGTGTGTGTGTGTGTGTGTGTGTGTGTGTGTGTGTGTGTGTAAGCGAAGGAAGCAAAGGCATCAGGAGGGAGGGAGAGAGAGAGAGAGAGAGAGAGAGAGAGAGAGAGAGAGAGAGAGAGAGAGAGAGAGAGAGAGAGAGAGAGAGAGAGAGAGAGAGAGAGAGAGAGAGAGAGAGAGAGAGAGAGAGAGAGAGAGAGAGAGAGAGAGAGAGAGAGAGAGAGAGAGAGAGAGAGAGAGAGAGAGGGATGACAGGAGTGAAGTTTCCAGTTCATGAGCTGAGGTGAGAGTGCAGTGAGAGGGAAACATGCAGCCAGCCTGCACATGTCAGGGTCAGAAGACACGTTCTTCCAAGGAATGAAGGGAGAGGTGGAGACAGATAGAGATCTGGTTCTCATGCACCTTGATGTGGCTCTGATGTGCTCCACAACAAAGAAAGATCTGAGTCACAAAAACACAGACCAATCAATCAAAGTATTTTAACACCACATAAATGAAGTATAATCCAAATGTTTCACACGAATACCACATTTGCTGATATTGTGCATAACTTTCATTTCATGTGATTGCTTGGTCTCTCATGCAAAGAGATTTTTGTTTTTGTTTTTTTATAAACACAGAGAACCCACCTAGTTTAAAGAAGAAGAAAAAAATTGAAAGTTGTCAATTTTATACAGGGTGATGTCATGTGAACAGAATACCTGTGGGTGTGTGCCATCTTTTTACTGAATCATTTGGCACTGCGTTTTATTTCTTAATTCTCATTGCCACGGAACACTTCAGAAAGAATATCAACCCAGAAGCGATATTTTCTGCAAGAAAAAACTAGTTCAAAGACATTTTTTTCTCCTCCCCCCCATCCTCAACTTACTGTCCTGGCATCTCGTCAATTTCCAATTTGCAATGACTTTTACAAGATTTTTTCCTGACTTTGTAGCAACACTGAAGCCCCCGGGCCAGTGGGTCATATAATTATTATGTGCAGGAAATGATAAGCATGTTTTAAAAGTGAAAATTAGGTTTAATTGTGGTGTACGGCTGCGATGTGAGCATGAAATCACAAAAGTCAAACTTATGAGACTTTTGCATTATTTAAACAATTTGGGATGGCTAATTGATGTTGGGTGTGATTTTCAAAGACTTGTGTTTTTTTTTTGTTTTTTTTTTAAATATGATGGGATAGTTGAGGTTCACATTCTGGACATATTTTAGAATATGACTTCTGGACCTTTTTTATTTTTTCTCAGGTACATTCATAAATTCTGTCAAACATAGTGAAAATGAGAAGCACATTCTCAACAAATGGCTGATTAATTTGCTCTTACCAAGATGATTTGTAAATATTTGTTTATACTGTTTTAGTCTTTTTTTCTTTTCTTTTTTCATATTTTTTCGTATTGTTTTTGTTTTGTTTTCTGTTATTCATGTATTTCTCCACATGATTTGTATATGTGAGACCAGAAGATCTGGTCTGTTAAATAGGCTAGTGGTGTCTTGTAATCCCATATCAGAATCAGAATCAGAATCAGAATCAGAATCAGAATGGGTTTTATTGCCAAGTACGTTTTTTAACACATACAAGGAATTTGTTTTGGTGTTGTTGGTGCATGTCACACATTCTCTAGATGGAATATTAAACAATATAAGTATAGGTATAAACAATATAAGTATATGTACACAGTATGTATTACATTAAAAATAAAGATATAAATAAAAAACAAAGAGCAAAGAGCATTACAGCATGGGATGGGCCAAATGTTTAGCATGACACAGAAATAAAACAATACTATTTTATTTTATTTTAGGCCTTGTACGCAAAGCCCAGATCCTGGACCAAGCTGGCACACAGAAACTCCATGTAATGCATCGCTGACTCATAAAGATAACCTTAGACTTCCATTAGCCTCTGACAAAGCTCTGGGTTTCAACTCACACCTTATAGTCCCTGACTCGTACATCAGCGCCAATCGGCAAACCAGGCCAAAGACAGGAAACAGAAAGGAACGTGCGAGGTGTCCTTGGAGTAACCAAAACAACTGCGAGTCCAATTTCCTTCTTTGTCACTTTTTGTAGCTTTACTCTCAACTGGAGAGCGAGCTGAGAAAAGAACGTGTTGTCGGCCTGACTAAAACACTGGCAGCTCTCCTGCCCGTGTGTAAAGCTGACATCCAGTTTCCTGAGTGAAGTCATTTCCTCAGTAGACGTTTTGCACAAACACAGGACTAATATCCAAGGCGGTGGGGTGGGGGGGAGGGGGTTCAGGGGGCGCTTGTCTTGAAGAAAAGGGCTGACGGCAAACATCCACCTTTAAATTTAATTTCACCCTTTCATCGTCGCGCACAGATAAGGGATTCGGTAGCCGCGGTTAACTGGGGAAATATTATGATAAATCGACTTTTATTAGTATTTTCCCCATTATTCATGACAATAACAATACAATGTCCTCTTGGTGGTAATGGTGAATGTGTCCGGATGCATCACTGGCAAAGGCGAGGGTACTTATTATGGAAACAGTGCTATGATGAATGTGTTAGAGCAACTCAAACTTAATCTAAACTGCATTACATGTTGTTTTGAATATACCTCCATGATATGCCCATCTTTAATGTACTATCAAGTGTAGGGAGCAGAATTGCTTTAGTTTCAAAATTCAGAGCAGCAGAGAGAGAGAGAGAGCGAGGGAGAGAGGCTTTAAAATACTGTCTGTGAGAAATGCAAAATTTATGAATACCCCCCTCACATCTCAGCTTGATTTATGTGAAATAATAATACACTATTTAATGCTTAAACATAGCTAGGAGCGATCCCTGGCTATCAAGATGTACAATGGAGTAATGGGGCTGGAAGACAAATCACCTTGTGGACTTGTGATGCTTATTTAAAGGTGCTCAGGCAGATATATTAAACTATATGTAATTGTACACTAACTCTGTGCTGTAGGCAGAGGCGGCAAACACAGGAGGAGGCCAGTCATGATGCAGATGGAGTGGTGTAATCAATTTGACTCAAGCATCAGCATCCACGGCGGAGATGAGGGAGAGGGGAGGGAGGAGACGAGGGAAGACTCTTCGATCTGCTATCCTGTCATCTTGTTTAGGTTTAAGCCCTCTTTCATACATCCTGTAAGTCCATCTATACTTTTAAACAAAATGTCAACAAAAAAACGTACAGTTAAAAGTTTAATAAGAGATGCCTGCATGAACATTGAGAAAGAAAAATCCCACATGAAATTGAAAATTAAATTGTTAGCTTTTAGGCTCAGGAGCTGCAGTAGCACGTGTGTATCTATTGTACGTTTTGGCACAAGGTGCATCGTCTTTAAAGATGAGGGCCAGGTTCAAACAGAGCCAATGGTCACACGGATCGTGATTTATGATTCACTGATTGCCTCGTTTAATTAAAGTAAATGGCAAAGCAAGTAAGGCCAAAATGTCCTGATCTGATGAATTGGCCCCCGTTTTACCACCAAAAGCAGGTAGGGTAAATAAACAGGGTAATTACAATGGTAAATGGAGCCTCTGTGAGCAAGCCCTGTAGGCTGTGGGCGGCTCACCCAGGATGTGCTGAAGAAGTGAACAACAGGCGTTCCCGTAACTTTTCTTTTTAACATCTTCCCTGTGTCTCTGAAGCCCCGCCACGCCAAGAAAAACATACAACTTGCATACACACAGACACCTACGAGGTGCACACACTCTCACTCCCATATTCAGTGACACACAAACCACAGCTCTCCTCCCACCCCCCCCATCCTGGTGTGTTCGTGTACAATTATAGCTACGGTGATCCACAGGTGTTGAATTCTTCTGGCAAGCCATAAAACATGATATGCATGATTTGTGCAGTCAGCCAGGTCTGTAATTTCATTCTCCTTTTCTTTCATTTTCCCTTCCTGGGCCACACGATCCATTTTCCTGCTTTATGAGAGCGCAGACACCCAGAGAGACTTTCAGGATGATTACATGCCCCGTGCCATGGGGGGGTCTGAGGAGCCAACACGCCAGCCTAAGAGCCGTGTCAAACATCTATTTGAATAAAGGTTTTATATATTTGAACTGCTCGAGGTGTGCGTCATTTATCCTCCTATAGACATTTGCAAATCCTCAAGTGAAACTATCAACTTCTAATATATATATATATATATATATATATATATATATATATATATATATATATATATATATATATATATATATATATATACATATATATATATATATATATATATACATATATATATACATATATATATATATATATACATATATATACACATATATATACACATACATATATATATATATACATACATATATATATACATATATATATATATATATATATATGTATATATATATATATACATATATATATATATATATACATATATATATATATATATATATATATGTATATATATATATATATATACATATATATATATATATATATATATATATATATATATATATATATATATATTGATCCATTTAAGTATAAAAAATATATAATTTTGCTCAGGTATGCAGCCTGCCGTTGTACAAGCAGCACTGATTTAAGATCAGGACACATGCCCTCGTGGTCCTGTGAGTGTCAAAATAAATCAAGCGTACCTCACATGGCTCATGTATTTAAGGCGATATTCATATACACACAGTCGGGCCTGATGTCACAGCACGTGGGTTGGTCTGTTGGCAGAGGACTGCGATGTCCTCCAGGGGAAACTAAACAAACTCTGTCTGCCACTTTCACAGTGTTGCCTAAACGTGATCAAGGTGAGAGGTAGGTCCTGTTCTGTGGAGTGCATACATACACACACACACACACACACACATTCCGGGTTACATTTTCACACATGCACACCTACAGTATAAACGCCAAAGGAGAAAAACTAAAAATTGAGTTTTGTACATATTAAAACTGACTCATTATAATTTGATCCAAGATTCACATAAGCATATTTCGAATATTACTCTGAGATTTACCATGGCTTGCCATTATCATAAATATAATGTTAATATCTATGTAAATAACTGCCTCTCGTGGATTTAAGATGAGGCTATGTTTAGTTATTGGGTGCATAAGGCTAAATGCATGCGAAAAGCTAAATGGGCCACAGAGTTTTGCATATTGCACAATTTTGTTGTTTTTTGCAAATCTGTCAACAGAGAGAACTCCTTAAGCTTCAATCCATGAGTAAATAATATTCAGACATAAACCACAGCATTAATCCTGGTGTGTGATTGACAGTTCATATCTGGGACAATACTCCAAATAATTAAAAAACAGAAATCTTGAAAGGTAATAGCTTCTCAAATCCATTAAGTAGTTAAAGGTTATGAGAAAAAAAAACAGAATTATTGCTCACAGCAAAACTCCTTATTAAATGAGACTACGTAATTTGTTTCTCAATCCCTTTCTCTTCATAAGCACAGCGCAGGTTAAATGAATGGGCAATGAAACATGCGTGTCATTTACCGTCACTCTGAGGAGACAACAACCAATCCCCCCCCCCACCCCCCTCCCTGTCTATATGTATTAGTGCAAAAAGCGAGTATGGTAGATTGGATAAGCAGACACACAATTGCTGGTAAATTGTTTGTTTAATTACTTTTTCTTTCCTTTTCTTTGAGCCCATTTGCAAAGAGAGATGCTTCCCCCTCCTGGCTGCTCATAAGAAAGTCAAAGACTCCCCGGTCTCCTGTGCCTGCCCTCAGTGCCACCTATGCAGTTTGTTGTCACTGCTTATAACCTGTGTGCGGATACACTTTTCTGTGTGTGTGTGTGTGTGTGTGTGTGTGTGTGTGTGTGTGTGTGTGTGTGTGTGTGTGTGTGTGTGTGTGTGTGTGTGTGTGTGTGTGTTTGTGTGTGCGAATGCACGTATCCCCATTTGCAAAACCATTAGCAGTCGACTAACCGCTAGGTTGGCTTGTAGTTCACTGAAAGGTTTGTTTGTAAATTGAATTGACTGCTCACGGAATGTAAATAGACCCTCAACCCTGATATGGAGCCCTCCTCTGATGGTAAAGGCACATTAAATGGCGACTGTAAGAGGTCCGACCCACCATGCACCTCTTGCCCCCTGATGACAGAGAACAGATGATCTGAATTTCAAACGTCCGCAGCCACCGTCAACCGGCCTGGCAGGTCTGTGTCTGCTCTTTGGTCACTGGCAGGGAGGATAGAGAGGGAGAGGGGGGGGTTGGAGGAGGGGAGGACATGAGACGAGGGGGGGGAAGAAAAATGTAAGAGCAGCAAGCCTAGCAGATCAAAGAAAATAACATGGGAGAGGATATGAGTGCTTTGAGAAGTAATATAGCCGAGATAGCATCTGTTTTCCGTAGCATGCAGGAGGCTTGAGACAAGCCCAGAAAAAAAGACAACGGAGAGCGAGTGCACTTTAGCCGAGGATAAGACCAAACACAAATGGGTTATTAAGAAGCCCTCAATGTAATATCTGGCTGACAGTAAAGTGTCTCTTTTTGAAATGATCCACTGCTGGGGTTAGGGGGCTTTTTATGATACTAATATTGAATAAATAATATGGCGGATTGTTACAAGGGAGTGGGTGTTTATCTTAAAGAAGACAAAACAGTAATGTTATCACCAGGGCCTTGCTGGACAGTTTACAAAACCCCAAGACGTCCTGTTCTGTAACGAAAAGCTCCAAAACAAACAGGTTAGACGCCTGTTAATGATTAAAAGAGGTAATGCTAGTATTTCCTGAGTCTCATCTCTACACTAACCAGAACTTGAATAATGACGAGGAAATGGAGGTGAAAACCTTTTTATTATGTGCTTCATCGGGTGTTCTATCAGTCTTGGTTGATCATGTGAAAATGTTGTCAGTAGATATTCTTTAACCCCCCGTTTTAAAGTAAAACTTGTGTATTGTATATAATATACTTGGGTAAATGTATATCATCCTTCATTTTATTTTAATGAACCGATATTGTGGTTTGATGATGACGAGTGTAAATTCAACAAATGTTAAAATCTGAGACACAAACCCTGTGCAGGACACTCACCCAGTTGTCTATTTTCATTTCTATCGTCCATATAGTATATCAAAACCATTCATAGGTCGCGCTCCCATATGAGCCTCCTGAAGATTGAATAATGTCCTTCCTGATCCACGCTGCAAGAGGCCATATTGGATCCAGATTTCACTGGTTCAAAAGTCATTTCATTCCCCTTCATTTCTCCCCCCCCTCTCTCTCTCTCTCTCTGCTTTATTTCGCTCTGTCTCTCTCAAGCCTTCTCTCTGCCTGCTTTATTTATTGCAGGTCCAGTGGTGTGGTACAAAGCCATTACCTGCGCATATGTACCTTTTTGAATAATCAATAAATAATTATTTTATTATTTAATAGGATCGTATGGGAAAAGGAAATGGGTTTTATTACATAAATCCATCACGCATGATGAATGGGTACACTTGTAAAGTTGGACGGGGGAGAAGGGGAAAGTGGTTCGGACGGGGCCTGCGCCTGCGCTCAACGGCAGTGCCACGCTGAGCACTTTCTCTATGCGAGGTTGTAAATATGACATTTTTGTCTCTTTGGGACTGTCAATTGGAGTGCAAGGGGAATGGGGGAAGGGGATTGTAAATTCAGAGAGATTAATTAACCTTTTACATTTGTGATTCAGCCCTGCATCTTTTTCTGTGTATTGTGACCCCTATGAGCAGAGGGGTTAGAGACCTGGCCGCAGACGGCCCAGGGAGTGCAGACGTCTCATTCCAAATGAGTTATTAACAGAATTTTTTGAATAGATGGAAAAATTGTAGCCTGGCCATTTAGTGTCATAAAGGCCGGGTTGGCGAGGCGGCAGGGGCCTCCCAGGGACAGGAGGCAATACCATTACAATCAAATCTGAGATGGAAGAGGGATTGAGCTGTCCATTCTGAATTTTTATATTGTCAGAGGGGCCGGGGAGGAAATAATGCCATCCTGGAGTGTATTAACCTCTGGCTGGGGAAAGAGGACAGGGGAAGAGAGAGGGGGAGAGAGAAAGAAACAAGGCTGGCAGAGGGAGGGATTTAAGATTGGACCGCAAGGAGAAAGAAAAGCTAGAAGAGGGAGGAGAGGAATGAAGGGGCAAAAGAGAGTTTCATGCCTTATGCTTGGGAAGCCAAAGAGGGAGAGACAGGGATATGAGATGGCCGAGAGACAGAGTCAGAACAGAAGAGTAGGGGAATAATGCAATAAGAAGAGAAAGAAATTTAGGGGGAGAATGGCATATATAGCCACGACTGGGGGAGAAGGAGGAGAGATGATGGGAAAGACAGAGAAAAGGAGGGAAGAAGGAGGAGGTTTGGAAGGATTAGGGGAATGGTTTGGAGGGAGGAGGTGAAGGAGGCAAGGGGAAGGCTGCAGGAGAAGTTGTGAGGAGTGATGACATGTGGACAATAGAAAATCATTGTGAGCTATAGAGCTACTCTACAATGTATACCTAACCACAATATTAAGATGAAATACAGTATAAACATAATAATCAGCATATGTTCTTTCAACTTCTCAACACATTTTCCATTTCATTATTAACAGGTAAATATGGCTGTGGTTCACATAAACATGTATTAAGTGGTGCAAGAAGCACTCAGACTGTTTATTGAGTAGTGCGTAGCAATACCACAATGTAAGAAATACTCCATTACAAGTTCAAATCCTGCATTCAAAAAAGAGTAAAAGTACAGATGTATTAGCAAGAAAGTGTAAACTATCAAACATAAAAGCATGTGGCTGTTCCAGATGGAGCTAATTTCATACATACATGTTGGTGTTTTAATGCCTATAAGTTAGAAATAATAAATACATGTTTGCCTTCATCTGCAAACTAAAGTAATTACGACTACTAGTTGTCAAATAAAGGTAGTTTAATAAAAAGTAAAAACGTTTCCCTTTCAAATGTAGTAGAATATAAATAGAAAGTAACAACGTTGAAATACTTAAGTAAAGTACTTAGGCTGTGGAAAGTCATAGTTCACATCACTGTCCATTAAATGGTCCTTTAAAAATATTAACTGGACCATTGAAATAGGATATGATCAATTAATTGATATACTCAAATGAATATTTGAAGTTAAGAAAAAAATGATTATCACAGGAAGGAACTATGTTGCTAAAGCGGACAAACGAACGTGCATGTGTTTAGGTGCACGGTGGTGGTGACGGTGGTGACGGTGGTGACAGTGGTGGTGACGGGAGGCAGCAAACTCACCTATCTAAAGATGGATTCTTCAAAACAGGTAAGTCTGCGTCGTTTTACTTTAACTAAAAGCGTGAACTCGTTTTCTGAACGTCCTGTTCCACTGTTCATGGCGCAGGATAAGATCATTTTACATATTTAAGACCGAATTCAAGTGTATCCTGTTTACTTGGCCGGGTGGTGATGTGCTATAGTGTGTGGCTACGTAGACCAATAGCGTCGCAGTTCAGAGGTCGCAGGCTCGCAGCAGAGCGGAAGTTGTTGGCTGCTTCTTCAAAATGCATGCAGCGTTTAAGGCTAACGCGCATCTCAACGTGTTTTAGCTCTTTGACATCGTAAAGGAAAAATATGAAAATGTTCGAAATGTGCGTAAGAAGAAGTCGGCACGTCCAGGGAAATGATTTTCACCGGCATCGCCTCTGAAGAAGAGGATAAGCTAACGTAAAGAAACCCGGAAGTGTTGTTAAAGGTAACAAGTTTGCTACTGTTGCTTGCCTGTTTGGCTAAGAAACCAAAGTCAGGGATCAAATAAATCGCTAAGTGTAATCGTCTCATAAAATGACTGATTGTTGGAATTACAGCTTGTCTTTAGATGCGTAATCTGTGCCAGCTAATCACAGTCGCTAGCACCGGCTGCCCTCATGTAGCCTAACGTTAGCCAACGTTACTGGCCATCATACTTTATTAAACACATCATACATGTATTAACTTGTCATAACCGTTACTACAAATCGGTGGATGTTTAGTTGAATGTGATGCAGCGGGGTTAAGGTCCTAAACTAATAAGGGCTGTGATTAGTCATATTAAAAATGATGGAGCATAAGTCATATTTTAACGTTAGAATGAAAAATAACATGCTTTTGACCTATAACGTTGCATGACGTATGTAATAACTGTAATCACTGTTAAAATGGAGCAGCAGTCTGAGCATAAATACAAATGGGTGCTCTGAAGGTCTGCATGCTTCTCCAAAGTTGTTTGATAATGTTTCCAGTGTCACAGAGATCGACTGGATTACTGAATGTTCACTTCTTTATAGACTATATGTCACGCCTCTGGAGCAACTAGGGACACATTGGTTGATGTATCACAGTGGGAATCGAACCCTGATCTCCCACACCAAAGGCATGTGTCATATCCACTGCGTCATCACCACCCTATACCTTGTCACCATTATCTGATTGTTGCAACAAGTTGAACTGGTCACTGTCACTATGGCTATTTGGTTATATGGTGATTGTGAACGGTCAATATCTTGGCATAGATCTTAGATGAGATAATAAGAGCTTATCTCTGGGCAAGTTTGTCCCGTCCATTTTTTATTTACACGTTTACCACTTTTTTTATATCAAGCAAGTTACCTAATGTTAGTTACTGTACTGCATACAAAGGTCTATCTATCTTGCTGATCAACAAGATAGTTACCAACCCAAGATGTATACTTTTTTTTTCTTTCTTTTCTTTTCAGTTTGCACATGCATACCTTGCACTTTTTACATTCACACTGTTTATTATTATTGTTGCTTTATTTTTCACCTGCTGCCTTTTAAAATTGTTTTATTTTGTATATTTGTAGTATATATTGTAGTTTACATTGCTTGGCATTCTGTGGACAGAAAAGGAAGAATTTCATTGTACAGGGAAACACGTTTCCTTACTGTGTGCATATGACAGTACAACTTTGAAATTGAAAGAATGCCCTAATGCGTCTTCGAGCTTTTCCGTTGTTCCTACCACAACTTCAGGCTGTGCTTAACACTAAATCAGGAGAAAATAATATCCTATGTGATTATTGCCTAAATCAATCTGTATGTTCCTACAGGTCCCAGCAGCCACAGACACAATGAGTGCCAAATATGGCCTGGTGAGCTACAACAGTTCACGGAAGCACCTTTCAATCTCCATCCCGTCATCTACGGAGGTGATGTCGCCCCACATAAAGTCTGTGGAGGAGCTGCGGGTCCTGGGAATCAACCTGAGCAGCTTCAGTACCCCCACACAGTTCTTGATCTGCGTGGCTGGAGTCTTCCTCTTTTACCTCATCTATGGATACCTGCAGGTAACACAGGAAGAAAGACACAATCTGAGAGATGCACTTGAGCACACACACATGGTTGTTGCAGTGTAGGGGAAGTGCTGTTGTGAAGCTCTGTGACTATTAGCATGTTCCGATGCACAAGTTTTTTTTCTTTTACATGCACTGCTTTATTAAATGTAGCTGTGTTCCTGTCTGTGCAATTGGAAAAAAGAATGCTGGTACAGATGGCAAAACAGAAGACATGTAAACAAAGTTCGTATTTCACAAGATGGACTTCAGAAGGCTATTATTACCTGCTTTTTGATTATTTATTTGGCCTTCCATCCAGGAGTTGATATTTTCCGTGGAAGGATTCAAGCCTTTTGGTTGGTACCTCACTCTGGTCCAGTTTGGCTTCTACTCCATGTTTGGTCTAGTGGAGCTTCAGCTCACACAGGACAAACGCAGAAGGTAAATAATCTCCTGCTCCTGGATGACAGACTTTACTCACTATAATTCACATTAAAACAGTATTCATTTAACATGTATACCCCATCTCAAAGGCAGAGTTGGTAATGTTGAAAAGCTAGCAGGATTTAGTAGCATCTCCTCCTCATCCTAACCCAGGGTTTAGACGGGGTCTTAAGAAGTCTAAAAAAGTCTAACATTTTAAAATCAAAATCTTAGGCCTTAAAAAGTCTTAAATTCACTGAAGTATTGTGTTCTACGTCTCAAATAATTTAAAACTGGTCTTAATTTACCTAGGTCCGTGTAACCCTACCTCTAATGCTTCCGCAGCTTTACAATGTTTTTGTTTCTGTGGTGATGCAGTTCTTTTTTTCGCTAGTCCAAATATAATTCACTGTATAACGACTACAAATGAAACCAACATGCAACGGATTGTACCACTGACATAAAACAGATTTTATTCCCACACAGCAGCTCCGTAGCTCCCGTAAGCTAACCTCTGTGTCGCTTTAGTTCAGTTTCAAGACATTCATTTACTTCTGTGACTCTGTATTTCCTTTGTACGTTTTTCTTTTTTTATGTCTTAAATAATCTTAAATTTCCCTCATAATGGTCTTAAAAAGACTTAAATTTGACTTGGTTAAACCTGCAGAAACCCTGCTAACCCCCCCCCAAATGCGGCTGAGCTCAGGCTCGTACATAGGAGGGGTAAAGTACCCTCAGCGGGGCATGGAGGAATTTCATTGGTTCTTTCCAAGCGTACCGCGAGGCAGTGATTGGTGGGCGTTTTCACAGGATTACAGCAGCTACAGATGACAGATCTTTTTCGCTCCTTTTTCGGAGCCCATAGGTTAGTTATTGCTGTCGCGGTGTAAAGACCATTTCAAACAATATATAAAAAGTGAACATTGGAAATAGTTACCAACCCTGCCTTTTAAGCTGATGTTTTTTGGAAGAAGTAGGGGTGACCTCTTTTTGTTAAATCATCTGAAGCAACACATCAGTTTAACATGGAAATCTGTTTCTCAACTACTTAATATGTTCTTGTCTTCCAGGATACCAGGGAAGACCTACATGATCATAGCATTTCTAACAGTGGGCACTATGGGCCTGTCTAATACCTCTCTGGGCTACTTGAACTACCCTACACAGGTCATCTTCAAGTGCTGTAAACTCATCCCGGTCATGATTGGAGGAGTGTTTATACAAGGTACGCTGATTCTACTGTACATGTATTTACACAGACCTTACAGATGCGAATACATATTTACATGCTGGGGTTTTTAGTTTTTTTTTTTTTTTTTCTTACAACATTTTGATCCCTCATACTACTGTATGTGATTTAATATGTGCTGCTCTGTAGCTGTGAATAGTGCAGCTCTCTCTCTTGATCTGGACTTGACAGGGCTAGAGGCTCGTCGATCAGCGCGTTAACTCTGAGTTGGCTTCGTTGAAAAGCTTCAACCTGAATCAGCGGCTTTGATTAACTGTCAGGATGTTCAAGTCCAGCGTTCCGAAATATCACCAGACCTAGATTTTTAATTGTGATCAGTTGACGAACGCCGCTATTTAGAATTTAGAATCAGTAAGACAAACTCTTGAATTATAATTGTGAATTCATCAAATACGCAACTATTGGGCCTTGAGCAGTTAAAAAAAATAAAAATGATGAAGAATTGAAATCAGGAATTTATTTTTTCTTTCAGACCTTAAAAACTGTAAAGCATACTAAATCATTGGCATTTTTATTCAGAAGATAAAGGAATCTCTAAAATAAAGGTTTCAATTTACTTAACCCTTGTGTTGTCCTCGTGGGTCAAAATTGAAAATTAACTTTCTCAGTTGTTAAGATGACACCATCTTATTACCTCTAGTATTACACTTGAATACATGGTCAATAAACCTCAGTTATATGAAATTATACCTACCATTTGTGTTGAAAAAAGCTGAAATCATGAATTATTTTACTAATAGTTAAGATCAGAGGATGTTGATATCCATCAACATCAATCACAGACTTTTCAAAGGCTTTAAAATTGAATAAAACACCCATAATTCAATTAAAGTAGTGAACTGATCATTCATTTGACTTGTCAAAAGCGCTTTTATGGAATGATCCATGTTATTTTTGGGCAATATGGTTGAAAAACCCCATATTTCTGATATTTTTGACAATGGGTCCAATTTGACCCGAGGAAAACAGGAGCGTTAAAGGAAAATACATGTTTACCTTATTGAACTTAAAATAATTTAACTATAGTCATCAGTCAGGAGAGGTGGATTTTGGAGAAGGTACATTTTACACCTCATTTCAGTCATCTTGCATGTTTCCTTTGAAGCGATGGCTACCTTTCAACCTTGAGTATCTCCTTTTTTTAATCTCTCTGTTGTTTTTGATTGTCAGAGCCCGGTCGGCTGTACTGGTTCTGTCTGTCCTTTCATCCTCACACCGACCCACTCAAGGTTCTGTGTCCTCAACGTCAGACAGGGTTTTGTTCATGTTTTGCCTTCTTGTGTCTCTCTCTGGATGGATAGATGTGAGGACCAGGGTCCCTCAAGGGGTCGGGTGGAAAACAGAATGTATTCACTTAGAATGCAAAGAGGAAAGAAAGTGGGAGAGAGGGATGGATGAAGGCAGGGGTGTGGGGCTGCATCTGATGTGAGGCCCTTCAAAGGCGAGACAGGGAATCAAAGCCGACCACGGTCGACCTGATGCTGCGTCCCCTTGTCAACCTCAAGGCATCTATCCATCAGACTGTTTTTGGAAGACTCCTTCATCCTGTTGTTTTTTTTCCCAAACTTTTCCTTTTTCACAAAGCTTCTTTTGTTTTTGACGCATTGTTACGTGCACAACCTCAGAAACTTTGAATTGTCAAGAATGCCCATTTTAAAAACTTGGGCAATGTCAACTTTTATTTAAAAAGAGGCGGGTCATCTTTTGAAGATTTCCCTGTTAGCCGTGCTCGAGGGGAGGTACTCTTCCCGTGCAATGGCTCAGTTTGGTGTGTCTGTGTTTGTGATGTTGAAAAATGTTTGGAAGTTTTACCAGTTAATCTCTAAAACTTATTTTTCTTGTTTTCCTTTTGTGAGGTTGGTCCTCATACGAGATTTCAAAAGTTTAGGTTTCTGATTTTTGATTTCAGAATTTCAGATTGACGTTCCACATAGTTCAATTGCTATGTGTTTGTGTCCCAGGTAAACGCTATAATCTTGCTGATGTGTCTGCTGCTCTCTGCATGAGCCTGGGACTCATCTGGTTTACGCTAGCTGACAGCAAAGTGGCCCCCAACTTCAACGTCACAGGTTATATCTCTATATAATATATAAATGATAGCCTTTCTGTGGCATTGTATATGAAGTATGGCGATGTATTTTGCCAAATGCAAACCCACTAGCTCAAAAGTACATCATTCGTCAGATATCCATGTTCTTAGCTTTGTGTGTTTATGTTTGTGTGGATGTAGGTGTTCTCCTCATCTCCCTGGCACTTTGCGCTGACGCCGCCATTGGAAACGTGCAAGAGAAAGCAATGAAACTCCATAATGGCTCCAACTCTGAAATGGTACACCCTGTTTATCTAACTTTAAAAAAGTGTATATATACCTACATAATAGGGATGAGAATCACCAGAGGCCCCACAGTACGATGTTATCACAATACTTATGTCACAATATGATATTATTGCGATTCTAAACATATTGCGGTATTCTGCGATGTATTGCAATTTATTACCTTTTTTTCCAACTTCAAATCATGCCCCCAAAAGGAAAGCGTTGTATCTTTCACGCTGACACGGTCACCCCTGCTGACCTCACCAGAAGGAAAAAGAAAACAAACAAAGCTTAACTGTACCATATAGTGGACTGAAAAATCAATTCATTTTATAGTACCAAAAAGTTAAATTCTAATGTTCAATTTATATAATAAAAGATGACAATGTATCGATACAGTATTGCCACGGAAAATATCGCAATACTATGCTGTGTCATTTTTTTTTCTCCCACCCCTACTACATAATAACGTATATAAGTCTATCGGCAACTATATCTGTTCACACAATATCGGGACGAGTGCAGCATATTTAGGTCTGCTTGACTGTGTCATCAAACCCAGGTGTGTGTGTGAGAGAGTGAGATATATATATATATATTTTGTGATGTCACTGACTGGTCATATGGGGTTGGGTTGACAGGTGCTGTACTCGTACTCCATCGGTTTTGTCTACATACTGACAGGCCTGCTCTGTATGGGTGGGCTGGGACCAGCAGTGGCATTCTGCTCAGAAGTGAGTATACCTTAACGGTGTGTTCACACACGAAGCGAGCGTTTCGCACGATTACATACAAAGTCAAAGCAAGACGCGAACTCGAACAAGAAATTCTTGTGCCACTGTGTCGCCAAAGCCTCTCAACTTTGAGATTGTCCTGCATAGCACAGGCCTGATTGAATTGAACTCCATTCAGAAAACATGAATTTTAAAAGCTGTTTGCTTGGCGTCTTATGGACAGACCTGACAAAGCATGAATTTGAAGACTTTTTACAAATCGGCATCACAGTGTTGTTATTTTGGAATACTTTTGATCGGTTTATTGTAATCGAATCATAGCAAAATCTGTACCTCCAGTGGCGCTAAAAGCGGTCATCCAGACATAACGTTACTTCCTGGAGAAGGCGGGGAAATTCACAGAGCCGTGTGCCCTTACAGATTATGTTATTAATCCAGTCACGATGACATTGTGTTTTCCAATGTATCTAGGACTTCCACAACAGGTACAAGGCAGCAATAGTGCTTATTTCGGCCATGGTTGAAGACAGAAATAAACCTTATTGGTGCCTACAGCTCTAGTGTGTCTCGCGCAAGTAATGCAAATAAACAGAAATTATCCCAACGTGATTCCAAGGGTTGGGTACCGATATATACAACCGGTATTTACCTGACCAAATGGCAACGCAGATATCTGTGCCTCATTTCGGTGCCACTTAAATGTCTGCGCTGTTCTCTGGTGCTCCGAAACGTATGTACAGACAACAGAAGCATCACTACATGTGACACAAGTTATCAACACACTTAGTAGCAGGTAACGTTAGCCTACAGTTAGCTCGTAACTAGCTTAAACACGGTCAAAATGCTCAGAGCTATACAGTCTTAAGTGTGGCTGTATTTCACTCAAAAGGATTCCAACACCGGGACGTGCAACAGTCTGCAGCTAAAGGCACAGTGTAGCTTAGCTCCACCTTTCAATGACCCCACTGACGCAGTCAGAGATGAGGGAGAAACAACACGGATGGGACTTAATGATGCATTCAATTGCACTTTGTAAACTCATGGTGCATTTAAGTTAAAGTTAGTGCAAAGTACTCTACTTCCACCTATGGTTCTTCTTCTTCTTGTTTAACAGCAATTGACTGGTGAAATAAGTTATTACATTTTAAATAAATTATTTAAATTTGACCATATCGCCTTAGCAATAACAAAGCCCTTCTTTAATGTTGCCGACTGTCGTTTTGTGCTCTTTTTTAATTTATTATTCTTTATTTATTTTAGTATCTGTAAAGGCCCCGGCACCGTTTTAAAAGTATCGTTTTAGCACCGCTATTGGAAGAAATAAAAAAATTAAAAAACTATTCCCAACCGGCGGTCAAACTCGCGAGTAAGTTCGGTGTGAACACACCGTAAGACAAGACTAGATACTTTAAATTGCAGACATATCGCCAAGGTCAAATGTTCTTTTTAAGATGTAGATCAATCAGTTCTTATGTATAGTATACTAACGTGTGTCTTGTGTTCCTCTATAACCTTCTGAAATGTGACAGGCTGCTGCTTTTTAATTCAGGCTGTATAAACTTACAAGATGCACTTTATTTGCTTACTGTTAGTAAGTCCCGATGTTAATGCAGCATCAGGAGGATACAGTTCTCAGTAATGTTTCTGTATCAAATTAGTAAAATCATTTTTTTTTATCCTCTCCTCCCTCGCAGCATCCCGTGAAGACGTACGGTTATGCGTTCTTGTTCTCTCTTACGGGTTATTTTGGCATCTCCTTCGTGCTGGCCTTGATCAAGCTCTTTGGTGCCCTGGTCGCAGTGACAGGTCAGAACTGCAGTTTGTCAAACCTTCTCCTCTCTTTACTCTGGGCTAATCTGACCAGTTCGTAATTTTAGTTTAGACAGAATATTTTGTCATAATTCACAATATATATTTTAAAAAACACATTTACAACAGACTAGAAATGTCTCTTTGAACATGTTTGAAAGTTACATGTGTTGAGCTTTTGTTTCTTATTTGTAATGAAGTAAAACCATAAATGTGTTTTAACTCCTTCGCAGTGACCACCGGGAGAAAGGCCATGACTATTGTACTTTCCTTCATGTTCTTCGCAAAACCTTTCACTTTTCAGTAAGTACGGTCACCTTTTGACTTTGATCAGTTTTTCTTCTTGTTAAAAGTAATTCTACACTGGCCTTTGACTAATAAACCTTGACTTGGCTCCCCCCTGCCCCTGGTTTTCATGTCCGTAGTCCATTTTCAGAACTTGGCTAATCCACTGCTCTTTCTCCTTGTCCCTCACCCTTCAACTTTCTCTGTGCTGTCAAAGGTGTCTCGTTTTCTGCTCTCTCGCTCTGTGTCGTAACTTTCTACACACACAGACGAGGCATAAAAAAACTTTTGTGTATCTTTCACCAACTTCATTTACCCTCCAGCTGGTTTTTGCCCTCCACCATTGCTGGATTCAAAGTCTCTTTCATGGCTGCAGTTTACACTTTTTAAGGATTTTATTATCATACAGTGTTCTCTATCTTTCCGTGACCCTCTAGTTGCTCCACTTCCTGCCCTTGTTTGCACTTCAGAGTCCACTTTTAAAATATCTAATCTCTCCCTCATCAGGTACATCTGGGGCGGCCTTCTGGTAGTCTTTGGCATCTTCTTGAATATTTACAGTAAACAAAAAGATAAAATGAAGCTTCCTTCCATCATGGACCTTAAGAGCTGGCTGCTGACAGGAAAGAAAGTCAGATTTCTCTCACAAAACGTATAGGAAGCACCCACGGGCGTAGCGGAAGTCCTGCACTGGCTGACTGTCTGTTCAGATGTAGATTTGGCCCACCTGTCTCAGCAGGTATGCTGAAGCACGTGCCCGAGCTACGAGCCTGAGCTACGAGCCTCTTCACCACCAACATTGAGCCAAGGATTAATCCAGGATCAGTGATGGAGTTGCTGTGTAACATCTCTATCTACCAGTACACCACTGGCTTAAATTACTCAAACTCTCTGCAGCAAACTGAAGGAACTGTAACTATTTTTTACAAGGGGATCAATGTTAGTGGGCTCTTTGAAAGCAATGCTTCAGAGCCCCACAGAAACATTCCCAACATGGAGGACAACACTGAGGACTCTTTAAAGGGAACCAGCGCCTTAGCAAACCAAATCGCACACTTTTGCACTGGAAATGACTTGTACACTTAAGTGTGGTTGGAAACAAGTGAAATGTTGTAAAGAAAGAGTACAGAGCGACAAGCTTTTCTGTCATGTCTGACATGAATGTTTGTCCCACCATCACCCTAAAAGAAAAAATACATACTGATAAAAAAAAGAGGCATATTTACCTCCGCATGTGCCAGAAAGACAGAAAAAAAACTTTGTTTTAAATAATCATTGTCTTGATGAAAGTTGCTTTTTTTCATAGTATATTGGTAATTTATATCTGACTGCCCCAATTCATGAAAAATGTGTCATGTGTTGACATTTTGGGGAATATGGAGACATTTGCTCCTCTCTACATCAAAAATGTCAACTGCCATAATTTGCCAACCATGTGTGTGGGTAACACTCTTTTTACATTAAAACAAACTGAGACGTTTCTCTCTCTCTCTCTCTGTGTGTGTGTGTGTGTGTGTGTGTGTGTGTGTGTGTGTGTGTGTGTGTGTGTGTGTGTGTGTGTGTGTGTGTGTGTGTGTGTGTGTGTGTGTGTGTGTGTGTGTGTGTGTGTGTGTGTGTGTGTGTGTGTGTGTGTGTGTGTGTGTGTGTGTGTGTGTGTGTGTGTGTGTGTGTGTGTGTGTGTGTGTGTTGAAATGTTGCCAAAGTCTGTGTGTTTATCCATCCAGTGGCCTTAGGCATGTTTGATTAGGAGTCCTGAAAAAAGGATACCACTGCTAGACAGAAAACAAACAGCAGTCTTCACTGTGCCTCGGCTGTCCTATTCATTTAGATCTATCCTGTGTTTGTGTCATTCACGTGAATGCCAGTTTCCATTCACTCTAAATGATGATGTGATGAAGCTCACACCTGGTCCTTCCTCCGTTGGGCCATTCAAGGATATTATGTTGAGATGTTTTGTAGCAATTTACATTATTGTGTAACAGTAGGTGGTTGCATAGTAATCTTTGTTTGTATTATGCTGTGTTTCATGCAGACACCCCCTTCATGACTATCACTGTGCAACTGAGTTGATAATGGAAAAAATGTAGTCCAGATAATCATTGCCCAAGAGATCTGTGCTGTTCAGCGCTATTCACTGTTTATCATATTTAAAATATACAAAAACATGTTTCTAATTTTGTTCTGTATAATGTAAGATGCATAAAATCCATTGTTTTATTATGAGTCTAAATGTCCACAAAATTATGACCAAATTCTCATCCTGAGATAAATGAGTTGTCAGCTGCAGGGCTGCAAAGTGATTAGAGACACCGTCCTTCAACCTTGGGCCCAGAGTCAAAGTGCCCTGGAGCAAGAATCCAGCGCTGATGTTCTGTCTGCTGACCATGCATTTTGACCTTTCAATGGAGATATACAGGTGAGAAGAGAATTTCCTTACAGAGGTCAATAAAGTGTTAGATTACACATGCCCAGTACTGAAAGTCACACTTTGTTTAATTGGTTGCAAACTCAAAAGGCTCAATCAAGAAGAAATATAAGTGTGTGTGTGTGAGTGAGTGTGAGAGAGAGAGAGAGAGAGAGAGCGCGAGCGAGTGTGTGTGTGAGTGTCACTGCCATAGCATGGTGGGAAATGAAAGAGACTTGCCAGCTCAGCAGGAGGCAGCTGAGTGTGGCTCTCTCTGTGATCCTAATAGAGGCCCAGATATTACAGTCTCACTTCCAGGCGGGAAACCTAACGCTGGGCCAATTAGTAATTTGGTATTTCATAAAATTTGGCAGCTTGTGTCTGATGACAAACTGACAGAGATCCTCACCTCCTCCAGGGAACCTTTGGTAGTACAGCAGTATATACACACACACACACACAAACAGAGTTTTTCTTTCAAAACAAAGTGGTGAGTGTTGAACGTACTGGGAGCACGTAACTCAATTGAAAACAGAAAATGACTGGATGCATTCTTGTTTGGCTGCAGATTCAGGTTGGGGAAAACATTTTCTTCAAGAGGCCTGTTTTATGACACACAGCGCCTTGCTAGCTATTGCTTTCATATGATTGATGAACAGTGAAACAGTCCATTAGAAGTTGAGAGGTTATGTTGCTGTGTTAAAACATTAGTTAGCCATTATGTATTGTACACCTTTGATGTGTGGCGTACAGTACTGCTTCATCGCTATGGGAACGGCTGTTCTCTTGCAGCTCCCTGAAAGGTCATTATGGGATGGGAAAGCCCAGTTGACCCAAGGCAAAGTACATCATTTGTCTTTTAGCACCAGGAGAACACACCCTACAAAGCAGGCTGACCCCTGTTAGAACGCTGAGGATTTGGGCCATTTTTCAAAGCCACATAGGAATTTGCCATTGGCTGAAGTCAGCTGTTTTTAATTGTTTTAGACAAACGTTTGTCTTTCTTTTTTAATCATACGTGACTTTTTGTGTTGTGTCTCGCTATCAAATAATAAAATGTGTATGTGCGGAATTGTTTTCTTGTATGATTAAGGGATGTTTGATATAACAAAAATATGTTCAAATTCAGATAGGCCTTCATCTTTGGTACTCTTTTGTCTCTACTTTGACCTTTTTTCTCCCTTTTATTCTGCCACTTCCTTCTAATCGTCCAACCCCCCCCACTCTCCATCACACACACACACACACACACACACACACACACACAGACATATGCGTGGTTACCTAGGCCATCCAACCTCTGCTCTCACCCGGCTGCAGCCCTTCCTAATAAATAATGGGAGGTGTCCAGAGCTCATCATCCCAGCAAATAGGCTGCTATATAATATGCGGTCCACTTTAGATAGGTTGCCATATAATATGTGGCCCAACCTCAGATAGCCACAGCAGGAAGGGCTGGCAGCCCATTCATTATGAGTGCAATCGGTTCAGTGGGGTCAGCAAGGTGGCTAGGTGAGGGATACACAGTCGCTCTCACAGAGACATTGCACGCACGCATGCACACACACACACACACACACACACACACATTTCTGTCATCCTTGGCTAAATAGGAGGTCCACAAACAAATAAAAATAAAGACCGTACTTACTGTATGTGAAACTTGAATATAGTCAGTTATTTTGATTAAATGCAGTTTTCAGTATTTAAATGAGTTTAGATTCACTTCTTATATATTTCTTGAATGTGTGTGTGTGTGTGTACATTTTAAATTTGTCTTCATGTTTTTAAGAAATATCTTGACATTTTAGGAAATCCATGTACGCTTATTCGCTTTCTTGCTGAGTTATATAAGGAGATTGATGCCACTCATGTGACAAATATGAAGCACAGCCTGCAGCCGGTTAGCTTAGCTTTGCATAAACAAACAAAAAAGAGCTTGCCTGGCTCTGTGCAAACACATGACATACATCCTACCAGCACCTTGAAATAACAGATGAACATGTAACGTCGCCAAAGTAAAGGGGAATCACTATTTCTTGGTGACTAGCGGCCCGGCACAGTGACTAGCTGGGCTAGCTGTTTCCATCTGCCTCAAGTCTTTATGCCAAGTTGTGTTTTTACAGGAGGTTACCTACAAAGTGTTTTTGCTTGACACAGTAACGTCCTGGGGTTGTCTTCACCATGAGGTTACTGGGCGACCTTGTTATGTTTTTAAACTTCAGTATTTGCACGGCTTACATTTATAATAAGGTGTTAAATAGTGAGCTTTAGATGTCCTGGTAGGCAGATTTTCGTTATCTTTGGTCTAAGCTAGGCTTAGAGTTTCCCTCTGTTTCCAGTTGTTACGTGCTAAGCTAAGCTAAGCTAACCGGCTGCTGGCGGTAGCTTCATATTACAGTAAAGACATGAATGGTATTAATCTTTTCATCTAACTTTCAGCAAGAAAGGAAAAGTGCATATATATCCTACCATCTCCTTTCCTTCCTTCCTTCCCTCTCCACATCAGAACCCCCTCCCCACCTCCTCCTACCTCAGACTCATTACACCCCACCCACCCGTACCGTGAAGCTCTCCTCATATAATATGATGGCCATCTGCTAGGCTGAGCCACGCTTTCCAAAAGCCCTGGGGCTGGATGTTTATCTGTCGTCCCCCTCTCAAACTCCTTTAAGGATGCAAAACATATCAGCGATCATCGCAGTTACAATTAGCACAGGTGCTGCTGAGCTGTAAAGTGATCAGGAGAAATGGGAGGAAACATAATTGAAGTGGATTAGAGCGGAGAGGTGGGAGGAAAAAAAAAATGAAAATAAAAATTCTGGAGGCTTGGACAGCGGCCCTTTTCTATACTGCTGTTTAAAATTCACTGTGCTGTGATTAAAACTGGTGCAGAGCAGTGGCAGAAGTCCTGGCAATGAGTTAACAGCTGTCTAGTGTGTTCTAGTGTGTTTCTACCCCACTGTTTCCATGAATGTGGTCCTGTCAGGTTGAAATATGGAATTGGACAGTGTGATTGTGAATTGTATAACCAAGTACTGCATGCATTTTTCAGTTTTACCTGAGGAGCTTGTACAGCAATGTGTGTGTGTGTGTGCGTGTGGTCTGTGTGTACTGTATAGTCTAACATGACAAACCAAATTTTCTTGTATTCAGCTTGTCAGCATCTTTTGACGACATGGCAGCAAACATTTCTGCACACGCATGCAAACACACATATAGATAGACAAACTCACACTCTCTCTCTCTCACACACACACACACACACACACACACACCATTTTGGTAGCTCGAGCAGGGCCGAAATATTCTGTAGCAGTCACTCATGAAGAGAAATTCTTAATAATAAATATCCAGCCAATAATGAATGTGCTGCTGGCTGCAGTTGTCTTGGGGGCATAATATCTAATTTCCTCCCAATGTTTCATATCCCTACTCCTGCATGTCGACACAGTCCATCATTACACCCCAATGCAGGTTCCTATCACTTTTATTTATTTTTCAAATCAATATATAAATCAGAGCCTGGACAGATGAGATCCAATAAATTAGAGAGTGCTGGACAAATGTGGAATGTTAACTGTGTACCAGGAGAGGAGATTCCCATGGGTGCTGCCTGGTCTGTGCTGTGTGCTAGAGGAAAATCTACTAAATGTCATATTAAATCACAGCTAACTTGAATATTACTCAGTGCTGTTTTTAATACAAGTGGAAAAACTCATCCAAGGCCTAATCTGAATATGTTTTCCGTTTATCTTCACGGACAGCCTCTATATCTTATCGTGTGTCTTATTTTGTTCTTCTTCTTTTTTTAAATAAAAAAAAATCAAGGCTGAGACAAACAAGTGGATGATGTCCCCTGTGGTCTTGCTAGTAACAGAAAATGGAGCAATTGAAATTTCTGGCAATGAGGGATCCCATTTTGCATCCCTCCCCACCAGGCATTCATTTATAGTAAATTAAACTGGATGCTGCAAAATAGAGCAGCGGAGCAGTGATCTTATGTGCACCAGCTGCAGTGTGTGAATCACCCCCTTCTATTCCAAGCTCAGCCACATGGAAAAATGGGAGGGTTAGTGGAAGAAGGGTAAGAAACGGGGGCAAGAGGATAGAGAACCAGGTGAAATAGAGCATAGAGAACAGGGGAGGAGGGTCGGCAGCATCATAAGCATGCAGCTGCCATCTTGAATCCTCACTGCGGACTCACGTAGGTGCAGGGGGCTAACCAGTCAGCTCGGACAAAGACCCATAACTTGAAGGGCGGGCTTAGAAGGAACACGCACACTCAGAGCTATACCTGAGCGTGGCAATCATCGCTATCAGCAGGGAATATGCTACCATCAGGCCCTATAACATCAGAGTACACCTTGGCGCTGACACCGCATGACATGCATATGTGCGGAGGCAGCGTGAGGCGATGCCAGGCCAGCCAGCAGCAGGGGTTTGAAGGAGATTCCCATTGACAGTGGTCCGGTGGGGGGGGGAGGACCTCCACTGCAAAGTGAAACAGCAGGCCTTTTTCACTTTACATGGTAGGAACACAAAGAGAGAAGCCAAGCCTCCTGGGTACTCAGAGAAAAGGATAAAAGAAATGTAATTTTGTCAGCTGGTGTGTAAGTAGTGTAAAATAAAAATCTATCTCCATTATGGGAAACAATAAAGTATGTTTCAGCCATGTTATTAACGTACAAAGACAGATATACTGTATGATTGCACAGTGCTTAAATCAAAACAGTATATAACATAAAAGTCACATTTGGCCAAGGCTGGAATTACCATATGAGGCACAGTGTAGAGTTAGGGCTGGAGCTAAATATTTTTGTCATTATTGATTAATCTGCTAGTTTTTTTTTCCCAATCAATCGATTAATCCTTTGGTCTATAACATGTCAGAAAAGAGTGAAATATGACCATCACAATTTTTCCAAAGCCCCAGGCAACATCGTCAAATAGCTTGTTTCTGCTGACAGTCCTGAACCCAAAACTCTTACTATCACATAAGACAAAGAAAAGCAGACAATCCCAACCCCTGAGAAACTGGGTTTTTGGCATTTTTGTTTGAAAAACTATTTAAGCAACTAATAGATTATCAAAATAGTTGATTGACTTGTCTTTTCTGCTCTAGACTATACATAATATGAGAAGAGTGTATTTTCACACAGGATGCAATTTCATTCTGCAAGTCTCATCCAGTGGTATCGGGCTCTTACAAAGGTTACATTTTTTTTTTTTTTTTTTTTATCAAGACTCCAGTAGCAGCATTTTGTATGTGTTGAGGATTAAGGACACATTATTAGTCTAGTCTTAACAAGCTTATTGATCTCCATGGGGAACTCCTCATTTAGCCTCATTACTAAAATGTAAGCGGTCAGGCGCGGTCAGAATCAATGTGCGGGAAAATGTGGTGTTCAAGGGCCGTATGGAAGGATAGATATTTCATGGCATCTTAAAAGTATCTTTGTCTTTAGTTCACATTCATCAAACGTCAAATGAAGTATTGATATGTGCACAGAGAGGGTTGTTGATTACAGGAGAGGAATCCTGATGCCCTTTGATTCATTTCTCATTTTCAGTCAACACACAACACAAGTTGTTATGTCTGTGCGGGACTCAGAACATGACGCCTTCAACCAGTTGCTGCTCCCGACCGTTTCTATGTTGCCTATGCTACTGAAACAACCTCTTCTTTTACCAAAAGAACATAAATATACAGCCAATGAATTCACACTTGGCAGTCCGAAGAAATACTTCATGTAGACATGATCTTTGACAATCCACCAGTTAGACGTTAAACTGGATGCAAAATTTGGCCATTTACTTTGTTTTGGTATCATTTTATTTATTTTTATTCAAAGGAAGTTTTCATAAAATAGGCAAAAGACAATTCTGATCAAACATCACAAGACAAAAAACCTCCAACCATGTTTGGAACAATTACATACAGTATAGCCTATCTTTTACCGCTACACTGGGAAACAAGATCTCATTTAAAAACAATAGCAAAGCAGAAGGCAGTTGTTCTAATATGGAGAATATAAAGAATAAATAATCCAGTTGTCTGCAGTGCCCAACGCAAAGCAATTTAACGCATCAGTGGCAGCCGCCTATTAATTTCCTGTAGAAGGGAAGAGGAGGGGAGGCTGGGAGCACTGATTGGAGAGACAACACAGCCGCATCATGTATCACTTCAGAGCCAAACAAGGCACACACACACACACACACACACACACACACACAAATAAATGCATAAATGCACACTCACACCTAAGACATGAATCCATGCAAGCAAACACACACACATCATAGTTGTAATGCTGTTGTTTCCCACACTGTCAGTGGTTGCATGGGAGTGAGGTGACACTTTATGCTTAATGATAGTGAATTAAAAAAGGAAAGCCTACAGGCCCATATGTGAATCTTGTCCTTAGGGTGTTGCATCAATAATAGGCCCCCCAGGCAGGACGTCCCTGCTTCTCCTATGCATTCACTGCAGATCCTCCAGTCTGCTTTAATTAGGTAACCAGCCTCTGACCCCTCCCCTGTTTCCCAAATAACTAAAGAGGGCGTGGCAGCAACAATATCGCTGGCGCCGATCCAAACAACACCTCTTTCACCATGGGGGATGAAGGGGTGAGAGACCATGGTGCTATAAATCCAGAGGTATTTGGACACGGGCCACCATCAGTCCCAAACTGCCGCTGTGTTGGAAATAATGCAGGGCTGACAAATAATGATCTTAAAAACATCATAGCTGCTGAACATCTTACTGTGTTCTTTTTGCAGTTTTCAATTTAAACACAAAACAATGTGTGTTCCCCATCCCACAAGCCAAATCACTGCTTCCCTCTCAGTTGCAGAAAGAATTATCTTCACTTTTAAATATTTGCATACGATTGATTTCTGTTTACCAGTGACAGACCAATTCCTCATCTTTGGCAGAAAACAGCAACTCTGGACCGTGTCTCTGCCTCTCTGCCAGCTATTCATTTGACCTGTCTCATAGAATCAGTGTTGTGTTTGATGCAAGGTTTTTCATTATCACTATGGCCCATCATTATTACTTTCCTCTTATTATAGTCTGGGGGACATTCGAGGCAGTTCAGAAGAGCTGTGGATGAGGGAAAACACACACACGCAGTCATTTCTTCCTTTTAGGGGAGAAAAATAAAAGTGCCCCACAGACATAATGTCTGTGTTTTCCTGCAATTAATTAATGGGTCCCAAGCTAGTTAGCAGTAGGCAGCACTTGTTTCACCGTGGCGACTGAGAGAGGGCGAAAGGGGTTGGAGCCAGGCTCGCCTCGGTAGCTGCAGGCTTTTAGTTGTGAGCCACTGGATTTGGACTATTTTTAACAAAATCCTTTTATGGATAGCTAAATCTGATTTTATGCAAGAAGAGTCTCCTGGGTTTCAATTAACTGGGGGCCACGCTGCAGATCTATCACAAAAAGAGAGAGGGAAGGGAAGAGAGAGAGAAAAAGATAGAAAAGAAAGAGAAGGCGAAGAGGAAAGCCTTTGATTAATACGGTCTAATTAAACATTTGTGAAATGCATTATCTGCGCTGTTTTTTTGTTGTTGTTTTTCATGATGATCCACGGTTGCCTAATTGTCTGCTTGTCCCCCTTCTCCTAAAAAGTTGTTTTGTGGTTACATCATGGTTGTTAATGCAAAAAGTCGCTTTAGAGTCCCTTTTAACTGCAGTTTGTCTTTCCACAATTAAGGATTCAAAGAAAATACTGTAAGTAATTGGGAAAGCCATGTTTCTCGCCCTTCAACTACAGTCCTCTGGGTGCCTCTTGAAAGCATTTGACTAACTGTAAAGATTTGGTGGCGAGTGAGGGGGGGCGCGCGCACTTCTACAGGAGACTCTGGAAACTAATTTGATTCCTAAAACATGCAAGATGACAGCTTCCCGCTGCACGGCGGAGGTAGATTTGACTTTGAATCATGACACACTGTTTAATCACGGGCCACGAGGCATGGAAAGTCGCTAGACCTGAGGAGAGTCACATAAAGAGTGTCAAGCGTGCGGCGCGAGAGACAGAGAGAGGGCAAGAAAATCCATAAGAGATTAAACAGTGTTTGGTCAAAACACACAGCATGATATGTGCGTCTATCACCTTACCGCTCTCTCTGTCTCATTGCGATGCATATTTCTTCCCAGCCGGTCCGCTCCCTCATTGTTAAACTACCCACAGGGCACTTCTTAATGTGAAGTTGATCTCAGGTTGTAGTCGCTTACACGTGTGCACACACACACACACACACACCGTTCCACTCAGCACACTCCACCCCCATTGCTGCCATGACATTTCTCTCCCCATTCAATTCCCAGCGTGTGCGGCAGTAGCAAAGCGTATTACGTCCATCTTTTTTCTCTCTCTCTGCATAGTGAAGAAATGATTCAGTTCATCAGAGCACGGAAATACACTCATACTGTATACTTTTGGCTGAAATGCACACACATGCTGGACCAGCACAGGTCTATTTGATGATACTCTCTCTCTAACACCAAAACACACACACACACACACACACACACACACACACACACACATGCTGATTAAGCAGGCAGGTTGAACTGAGCACACAGAACACTTGTGGGTGCACCAATAATCTCCATCACACATGTACGCTTGTGGCCCTGTGATTAAAACAGCTATAATCAATATTTTAATATCAACAATGGATCACATTAAAAATCAGTAAAACAATTATCACCTGTGTCTGCAGTGTCCTTCAGCTCTACAGAGCTTTGTAGCGTCTTCCAGCTGAGTGTTAAAAATTTCCAGCACGCAACTTTACTGTTTGGGGTTCACTCTCGTTGCTCTCATAGCGTCATGTTTTGGCTGCAGACGGACAAAGTTAGCGACTCTAGCTGGTGAACATAGTCGAACATTTAGCAGCTAAGGAGACTGATATTTTCCTCGGGGTTAGTTAGGACCAATAACAGAGCTAAGAAGGAGTGAATGTTCGACTTACATTCATCGTGTGGCCATCCAAAAACTTTTTGACAGCAACTTTGCTATAACAGCTTAAATGGTTGTTTGTTTCCATGGCTCCAAAGTAGCCAAAAACATGTATAAACAGGGTAGCCACATGGTGTGTGTGTGTGTGTGTGTGTGTGTGTGTGTGTGTGTGTGTGTGTGTGTGTGTGTGTGTGTGTGTGTGTGTGTGTGTGTGTGTGTGTGTGTGTGTGTGTGTGTGTGTGTGTGTGTGTGTGTGTGTGTGTGTGTGTGTACATGAAGAAGGTCCAACTTTAAAGAGTAACATAACAACAATTTGTAAGGCCCTCTCTGGTTCAAAGTTTCCAGCTTGTTTTACCTCTGGGTGTGCCCCTTTAACCACACCCAACAGTGATGTCATTGTGCACTGACCACACCCTGGAGTGTGCGCTTCACACTTCTACATCATTGCAGAAAGGTGAGAATTGAAACCACTGGAAGACAGCGAAAACAAGATCAGTTTAAACAACTAATAGATTAGATTCAGGGGTCCTTAGGTTACTTTTTAAAACAAAACTCAATCTATGTGTGATTTGAAAGTGACCTGTCTGCTTTTGAGGCAGGCATCTTTCACTTAAATGTTTTACACTGCTCCCTAATCCCCGCTTCAACATTTTTGCCTCCTCTCTCTTCTCCTTTTCTCTACCCAGGTCTTGTTTTCTCCTCCCATGCTCCATCTCTCAGTGGTGCCCTTACCTCCCCCTCCTCTCCTACCACCCTCTCCTATATTAAACTTGTCATCTATGGTTCCAAGGTGCTCCAAGTGGTGGCAGTGCTAAGGTGCTAGCAGGGTGCTAGCAGGGTCTGCACTGAGCATGCCCAATGAGCCAACCTTACTAATTAGAGATCCAACCTTGATGAGTGGTCTCTCTCTTTTTCTCTCTCTCTTACACACCCACAACCACACACACACACACACACACACACACACACACACACACACACACACACACACACACACACACACACACACACACTCTCTCTCTCTCTCTTCATAAGCATGTGTATCTGGGCCCAGAAATTACTTAATATGATATATTAACATATTTCTGGCAGAAACGGCAGGAGGAGGGTGCTCGTTGGAGACAAATTATCCAAATTAATTTCTAATTTAAAATCCTATGCCTTTTATTATAAGCTGTGGGCGCCCTTGGTACCAGCGAGGAAGAGGGAATAAAGGCAGCTAGAGAGCAGGGAGACAAGAGTGAAATCAAGGATGGAAAGATGGAAGGAGGAATCAGAGGATGCTTTAATAACCTAGACCCGTCTTTGCCCATAAACCAAATGAATAAACGGAGGGGGATATGAAGACACAGGAAGGATTTAACTGAACATGGCCGGCTGAACTCAGCCCAGCTTAATTCAGCCATGAGAGAACATCCCCAGAGAGGAAGAAGAGAAAGAGGAAAATTAATATGGGTCCAAAAGTTTTAGGCATACTTGGATCTCCCCTTTGCCCTAATTAGTGGCCTCACATCCTCGCTAAGCCTGAGAGGGAGGAGAGGCTAGCGGCCATGACCATGGGTCAGTCTTTAAGAAATTGTTATGAATCTGTACACAATAACCCCTGGTGCTCATGGGAAATGTAGACTTGGAAGCATGTACGCGTAGAATGGTACTGGAGGTCTTTAGAAGCTCAAAATGACCAATTAGTCCGTCTTATTTTGGCCAGAGATAACGCAGGAATCGGTCAACATCTTCGGTTCATAAATGATGTCTATTAATGAGGATTAGCTGCAACTCATCCTTTCAAGGGCTACACTCAGTTAAATGATTAATTGAAACATAAGGCATAATATTGTATTTTTAAAGGAGTTTTTAAAGGAATTCTCAGGTAGTCAGAATAATCACATACATACTGTATGTGTAACATATAGGTCACCAGGCATGTGTTCTACTTTGATTTTCATAAAACAAAGCCATGGAAATTGAGTTAAAACGGAAAACTGACACAGCCGTCATGCCTCTACTGAAGGTATTATTAAGCACTGTGATATATTGTTCTGAGTCTACCTCCTACACTGTCTTATAAGTGCCAGTGTGCATTTGGTTGACAGCATTTTCATTCCCAAATTAAACATGAAGCAGGAGCTCTCTCATTCTACATTCAAATGTTTACCCATTTTAAGACATGTTAGCAGAGTAAAATTACATCATTTATTGTCATAAACCAAAAGACAATTGGAACATTTCAACATCATAATAGCAAAACTTATGTGTCTCTAACTGGTTACGGCTCCATGTTTTGCACTTTCTGAAAGCCAACTGTTAGCAAAATGTTTTGTTTCCCCTTTAAAGAAGACATGAAACTTTGTTTACTGTACAGTTAAACCAGGCACTTCTATAGTGGTTACATCAGTATGTAAATAGCGAGTGTATCAGTCATTATATTCCTTGTTAAGCTATTATCCACTGACGCACCGCGCGACACGCATGGACTTGTAACTGCATGTTTAATCACCAATCTACCCAGGAGCCTACAGCGTTTAGTTTCAACTAATATCAAATAATAGCACAGCTCACCGTGTAATGAACAAACACTTTCTTCCCTACACAAAGACACACACACACACAGCCTCGCTGCTACACCCTTCAAACATGGCGCAGCAGCATAGCGAACACGGACATGTGTCTTCTATTTCGGCTCTTGGGGGACGAGGAGGTTTGTGGCGCTTGTGTTTCAGATGGGTTTTATTTTTTGCTGCAACTCTGGGTGCCATGTTGGCTCGGGGAGAGGCACGGCGCTGTAATTAAGGACGGAGGGAGGAGGATGTTCGTTAGATGCAGTGTCCTCATTAGTGTAAGTTCCACCCGGAGGTGGTGCTGAGCAACGAACACCTAATGAGACGCATATTGTAATGAAAGTGGGGAACCAACAACCGCCAAGATACAGGCATGGGCGCTCAAATTGGGGTGTGAGCAAAGGCTTTGATACGTACCGCACAATGTATAGATTTCTTGCTATGTAGGGGATCATTTGTATTGTATTCATGGAGCAGGTATAAAATGAGAACTTTTGGGAATATCCTAATGCTGATGATAGCTCTTATAACTTAACTTGTAACTATATCTTTACAAGACTTGGGCCACATTTGAATGTGCATCATTGCATCCAGGTAGTGTTATGGGATGAGCTGTCTGAGGTAAGTGAGCACAAGAGACTATTCTATTCTACTTTGTCACTTCACTTCACTTTGTTACTCCAATCTATTCATTCAGGCCTCAGATGATACGTGCTAGATTTGTATGCCAGGCTACAAATCACTGTTACATACTGTAAGCAGCTAGCCAGCCATACAGACACTGTAGGGGCTCATCTGCCCTGTGGCCTAAAGACGACTGTAGCTACTGTGTCCTGCACACACACACACACACACACACACACACACACACACACACACACACACACAGACAAAATGTCTCACAGCATGCTCCTCGCCACAAGTACTGTACAGGTAATCTCACTTAATCATCGCAGAGGTCACGGCAAAGCGAGGTGGGGTGATAATTGCTGTGCTGAGCAGCAAAAAGTGAGGGATTGCAGGGAGAGAAAGAGGAAGAGAGAGGCAGAGATGAATAGAAGAAAGGAAGAAAGAGAGGGAGGAGAGAACAGAATAGAGAGAATGTGTGTGTGTGTGTGTGTGTGTGTGTGTGTGTGTGTGTGTGTGTGTGTGTGTGTGTGTGTGTGTGTGTGTGTGTGTGTGTGTGTGTGTGTGTGTGTGACTGCTAGAGGGCAGATTCAGAGACAAAGCATACTGGCGCTGCAAGGACAATTGTCAGCCCTGATGCTCAGACAAGAAATAGTCTACATGAAGTCTTTCAATGTAGGATACTATACAGTTATTAGTCTTTGTTTATTATTTTGGATTTTATGTCCTATAGTATATGTGCAGCCAATGTTTTTCTTAATCCAACCTTCACTCTGTTATAAATGCAGTAAAACTCTAAGAAAGGAAGAAAGAAAGAAAGAAAGAAAGAAAGAAAGAAAGAAAGAAAGAAAGAAAGAATGCCACAATAGGGAAGAGTAATATGGAAGAATAAGAATGAGGGATAGAGAGAAAAAGAGTGAGGGAGAGTGACAGCCTCTCTCTCCCGGGGGCTAACAGGGGCTGCTGGCCTCCCTCGGCCCGGTGACAGCCAACCAAACAGGTACACTGTGAAATGATTTAAGGCGATAATAACCTCCACTTTGGCGGATGGATGATGCCTCTCGCATGGCGGCTGTCGCTTAATGAATGAAACATTAGTAAACACCACTAAAAACATGGTTAGAGAGGCCCCCTGCTGACAGCAGGCAAAGAGGAGAGAAAAAAAGATGAGTACGCAAATGTGTCTTGAGCACCACCCACAGGCACACACCACCCTCCCCTCCCTCTTGTCACTCTGACTGGATTGACCAATTCTTTTACTCCTACTCAGCACTTTTGAATAAAAGATGAAAGAGGGGAAAGGGGACCTCAGGAGGCAAATATGTATCAGTGTGGGATTTCTCCTGTCTTTTGGGTCTGTTGCCACTACACCAAATGATATGTGTACAGCAAGGTGTCCCGCCTGCAGATAAGCAATACACAGTGGCTTTATATAGGCAATGAGACAAAGCTCTCCAGATGCAAGGTGAAAAGAGGCAAGGACTCATTAAAATAGATATGCACTGTCAATGCCCTACCATCCAATCAGCCTCAGTTAAAGAGTAATGCAATTAACCGCAGATTGCCATATCCAAGGAAAGAAAATTCGGAGTCAGTTAATAACAAAAATCATGCAAGGTACTATAAACAGATATGTTATGTCCTCAGGTGTTTTATGGGGTGTGGTTTGGTTGCAACCAGACAAGAACATCAATGTTAATTAAAAGGATTGACATGATTGATGCTTCTTTACACAATGTACAAATGTGTGTACAAATATTCATTTGTACAATGCTTTGCTGCATCACTACTGTATTTTTTTTCCATAATTGGAACATCTTTAATGTCACGGTATTGTACACTCACTTGCACAAACATACAGCAACCTCAATACCTCCTCTACACAGACACACAAACACAAAGTGGCACGTCGTCCACAGAAGACCAAACTATAAACTGCAACCTGGCTTAGTGTGCAACAAGGTCGGCAGAAACAGCAGTTTACTGTCACCAAGGGGAAACGCCAGAGTGATATTGTTGGCCAACAACACTAAATAGGACAACAGCAAGTCAGAGGGGACACAACTGGAGGTTGGAAGTTAGGAAGTGCTCACTCACCTATTTCTAATCATGGACATGTCTTTGGCTGAGACGGAGGGACACACAAGGACACACAAACAGGCCAGACCTATCTTTGACTCTGGAAGGGACGATAAAAACAAACAAGGGCAGAGAGGAGAGAGGGTGTATGGCAGAGTTTGGTACACAAGGAGTGGAAGTGGTGAAAGCAAGAATCAACATTTATTCACAAAAAAATGCAATTATCTGAAAGTAGAGGTACAGTTTTTGGACTTCATTAGTTGCTGACACATCTTTAGATTGCTTACTAATGATGATAATCAGTTAATGTGTAAAAGAGTGTCAATGCACTAATATGGTCACAAATCTTTAAAAAGGTCCCTGCATACACTTAATATGTGATTATTAATGGGTTTAAGGTGCTCGCTCATTGTGGATTCTACCCAAAAATGTCGAGGGGACATTTGGTAATACAGACACATTGGAGACTGATGTGAAAGTCACAAGTTAAGCTGAATTAGCATCAAATCCATTAATAACATTAAAGATGAAAGATACATCTTCTCTGAACATCGATGGTTACCATAATGTTCATATGTATAACACAGTGTGACTTCAGAGTCAAATTAAGTTCACTGGGCTAAATTATGCCAAGTTGAATTTATCCATTTATATGACTCTTTTTATGGCTGATTCAAAGCCGCCTAGCTAATCAACGCTCTATTACAAAGCTTCTCCATGTCGGCAGTTTGATTGGCTTCAATTTACATAATGGTAGAACGCTGAGAAAGTGAGGCCTCAACTGCTTTCCATTTCTCCACCGAGCCGATTAGATAGGTTTATGGATTTGAAACGTGCAAGGCATTGATTTTATTTATTTCATTATTCATTCGTTGGTCTATTGCACCCAGGAACAAGCAAGTTGTCGTCCGTGACAATCATGAGGGGAACATTTCTCCCGTCCTGGACTACGCTTAGTGCCAGAATCCAATTTGTGTTTGGAATGAGAAAACTGTTTCATCTGCAGGTGTAGACCTCTCAAAGTGACACAGATACACACACGCACAGGCATAGGGACTCTGGTCCCTGGTCTCTGGTATTTGCACATTTACTAAATGAGCAACCTTGCTATATAACAAGCAAATAACTGATGATAACTGAAGGACTAGCTTACAATTTAATCATGTTGTTTCCTACATTTCTGTTCTGGCTGTGCGTCGGACCAGACCGGGACCATTTCAGAAGGAGAGCATTTTTCTAATGCTAATGCTAACATCAGCATGCTAACATGCTCATAATGACAATTTAAACGTGCTGATGTTAAGCAGGTAATTTTTGCCTTACCATCTTAGTTTAGCATTTTAGCATGCTAACATTTGCTAATTAGCACTACACACAAAGTACAGCTGAGACTGATGAGAATGTCATTAGGTTTGCAGGGTTTGAAGCTAATCCACGTGATAGATTTTGAGATTCCACAGGTGAAAATTTGCAGAAGAGGGAAAGTCAGCAGAACACCAACGTGTTTAGGATTTATCCTCTTGGGACTATGTATGTTTACCAATTTCCATGACAATCCATCCAGTAGATGTGAGATATGTCAGTCAGGAACAAAGTGGTGGACCGACTGACCGACATTGTCAACCCATAGAGTCATGTCGCTAGCAAGGCTAAAACGATAGTGTTCCCAGTCCACCTGCACTAACAGAATATTAAAAAAACAACAACATTTTCACAGTAGGGGTTTAGATTGTAAGTATCCACCATTTGCTTAGTATTTAGTCCCTGTGTGTTGCTCAACCCTAAGAGCTGCATTTTGCAGCCAAACCTTTTTTAGCAGCCAGAAAGCACATATGAAGGGTCTAACAACAGGCCGACCTACACTACGTATTCATTGTAATTGTGCCTTTCCAGCTATACAGCAATTGAGAAAAAATAAGATAAGGTGCACTCGTCTTTTTATGCAAGATATGGAGTTTCTACACCAGCTGCTACAGTGTATATTGTGGACCAGTAAAGGAAACTGGGTTAGAGAGATAATATTTCAATAACACAGTGGTCTGAACATAAAATACAGTGTGTGTGTGTGTGTGTGTGTGTGTGTGTGTGTGTGTGTGTGTGTGTGTGTGTGTGTGTGTGTGTGTGTGTGTGTGTGTGTGTGTGTGTGTGACTGGCTGCCAGAGGCACCCCAGCAGGAATCTCTGCAGTCAAATGAGTTTTACATTCCCTTTTCTCCTTGGCTGCCTGTGCTGCCATTTACAAAGAGCACCAACAGAGGACAGTCATACGTGCTTAGAACACATACACACACATTACATGGACAAACCCAACTTACACACACATGCAAGGCAGAAGACACACACAGGCACAGTTATCTTTGATTGTATTGTTAAAACCCTCGTTTCAATCAGTCCACAGTTTCATAATTTAACAAACAAAATGAAGCCAGGTCCAGACACATTCATAAAATAACTGTAAGAATAATAACTTTTATCAGAATTAAAAATCATCTGTCAAAAGTCGTGGTCGTTTGTTTCCACATCCAACACAAGCATAGCCTATACAGCTTTATATCTCTTTGTAACACCTTCAGCTGTTTGTTTAAATTGTTAATCACTTTCATTAGGATCTCTGAATTTCACTACAGCGCACACACACACACACACACACACACACACACACACACACACACACACACACACACACACACACACACACACACACACACACACACACACACACACACACACACACAAACACACACACGCACACACAGCATCAAAGAGGGAAGCCCTCTAACACAGCACCTCTCCTTTGGTCTCTGTCTCATGAGCAAGCCTGAAAGCCAAGTGGTGGAGGATATTAAAACTGGAGAAGAAGAGCAAGAAGATCAAAATTTCCAGAGCAGCAAAGCTGGGGGCACAAAGCCCCGATGTGTTTCCCCCCCTTTCTCCCTCTCATCTGACGCCACATGAAGCTTGGCGCAGGTAACTGCACTTTTTTAATGATGCCATTTGCCTAATGCCTTCTTGTGGTTGTCAATCTATCTCACATTATCCCTCATCTCGCCTGTCTCGTCTGTATCAGCCGCACCCCTTGACTCCAGCACACCAAAGAGCAAAGAGCCTCGCCTGAAACATCGCTGCAGCGGCCCATTAGGAGCATCCTCCAGACTAATTGGTGGGACACGCCACGTAAAAGATGAGGAGGAAACAACAACAAGCAACAACAAAAACAGGAGAGAGGACGGTGATGGGCATATCTTGTATCCTGCATCTTCTCCAACTTCCCCCTTTTCTGCTGATCAGGGAGGTTCCACCGGGGCACAAATTGGGATGAGGGAGGAAGTCAAAGGGGAAAATCTGTTAAGCCATAATTTGACAGCTCATGTTCAAGCTCTCTTTGTTGCTTTCGCTTTCTGTCAATGTAGTGTATCTGTCCTTGTCAATCTCCTCTGTACCCTCACACTTCTCTATCTATCTACCTATCTGCTTTGGACTCTCTACCCCCGTCTACCGCCATTTCTTCCTCATCATATCCCGCCACCATCTGTTGCCTCATATCCACCTTTTACATGATGCAACGCTGAAACAAGTCGGCTGACGGCGGGGTAGCTTTCTTTAAAACAGGATGATAATTGGAGATACTATGCCAGGCATGGATCTGACAACACATGCAGTTATGAGACATGTGTCCAAATATTGCCATGCAAGCATGTTCAGCTTTTTTTTTTGTGTAACTTTGTTGTTAGCAGGCATCATATGCAAAGTTATAGATTTGCAGAGCATACACTTACAAACTATCTTATTTCTTCATTTCTTATACAACAAATATACACATATACATACAAAACCTTATTCTCACAATGGGTGCACGGAACTATACACACGTGAAGTGTGTCAGTAACTCATCCCTCTCTACCATAAACACACACATACACACCTTTCATCTAAATCACACGCGCAAAAACACACACGTCTCCGGCACACATATCCCAAAAGAGGCTTTTATGACCGGGCCGGGTGACATGAAGTCCGCTGGATGAATAGTTTGATAGCCCCGGGCGGGCGAGGGGAAAGGATAGGCTGTAAATAGGATTGAAGTTTAAATGGAATAATGCGGCCTGGAAAAGAGCTAGGGCCTGGAGAGGGGGCAAACCCAGAGGTAACATAGAGGTGACGAGTTCGCCTGGAGAGCGACTGGAGCAATAATAAGACTTTTTTTTGGATGGATGGAAGTAAGAAGAAAGAGGTGTTGGAGATAAAGTTAAATGATGACATGATGGCACAGATGGGTGCTGATGTGGAATGTTGGTTTAGTTCAAGCAAACAACTAAAACTAGTACATTAAACAGTTTCATTCACAGCTTCTATATTTTGCAGTTTTACTGCATAGGGATTGCCATAGATGACTACACGAGAAGAGAAACAGACAAAGAAAAATTATTGTAGCATAACTAACATTCGTTTCAAAAGACGTTGGAAAGGTTGTCCTTAGGAACTGATGAGTGGACAGCCTGGTGTTCGAGTATGGGGGTGATCCCAGTAGGCCCACATTAAGAACAGAGCACTGCCTTCGTTACGAGTCATTAGACAGCCTTAAAGCTGATGGCATGGCCAGGGAGAAGATTAATAAGTATCCAACAAGAAGGCCATTTGCAGGATGTTTGTGTAACATTTGAATGAATTATGCTGTATACTTGACAACACTGAACATCACCTATGACTGCATTAATTGTGGTGTGTGCTTTCTTTTTATGTGCCTTGCATTGATGAATGCATGGGTTTTTGGAAAACATAAGAACACTAATTATGGGTGCAGCTTAGCCATATATGGTGATAAACCATGCCACACAATATTTAATTTGGAATGTATTGTTAGGAGGATAACCCCTTGAGATGAAGCATCTAGTTTTCGAGGGTGTCCTTGAGCTATGACTGAATGAATGTTGGATAATAGTTGCTTTTATCTTAAGTCTTTGAGATTGTATTAACAAATCCTCCTGAAATAATTATCTCTCTCTGATTGTAGCATTTCTTGCATCTTTTTTTGCAGAAATGCTAAGGTGGGAGTTAGGACCTAATGTGTATATATTTTTTTGCATTACTTTAAATATAGCTAGAAATTGACAACCCACATTTTCCATAAACATGGACCTTTCCTTGTAAACTCACTGATCTAGATCTTCCCCCTCTTTCCTCTGCTCTCTCTCCTCCTTACATCAATAAATAGCGAGCATAAAAACCATTCTGGGTGCTCCCCCAACAACTGCAGCTTGGGATAAGCTTCACAGTAAATTAGCTGCAATTAGCGCTGCAGCAGACATCGACAAGACCATCCCCCGAATGCTATTAAATGCCCACCCAATCATATCTGAGTTAGTACAGTCCACTGGATCATTTCTCAAATCAATGATCTCAGTAAGTGCTCGGTAAAAAGGCCTCCTATGCCTGATCAGCTGGATGTGGACAATTAGATTGGAGTTAGGGGACAGCCTTGATTAGCACTTTGCTCCAGGGCAAAGCAAGTAATTTATTATGCCACGCTGCGGCACGCCACCATGGTACACAGTGACAGCAGCAACTTAAACTTCACGGCATGCAGGTTAAATCCGTTTTATTTAAGTGATTACTTTATTTTAAGAACCTTCAAAGGAACTTCCAAAGAAATATCTAGGATTTGTTTTGTCATTTGCGTCGCTGTTCTGTTCTTCTTGCTGAGTATACTTGGTTTTTAATCGTGGTGTGTTTATGGAACTGTCAAATTGATGCTACAAAACCAAACAAGCCAAAAATTTAACCTGAAATGTCTAGGTCATGCAACAGTTTCAGGCAATATGAAAAAGAATGAAACTTGCAATTTTGCCATCAATTACGACCAACCTGAGCTTTGATTTTACCTTTTGTGTCACCCACATTTTCTTTTTTCCCTTGGATCCCCAGCTTTGTTAAAGTAATGTAGTCATGTCCTTTCTTTTGTCACTGTAACCTTCCACTTTACCTCCTAAAAGAATTCAGTCTTCATCTCATCCTATCATCAGTTTACCATCCTAGTAGACTAAACACAATACATACATAACGCAATGTGTCTTAAACATCACATATTCAAAAAATTGTGAAAATGTTATTGTATCACCCATGTATTGCAGTGTGATGTCTCTGCAGAACAACAACGCTCACCCATGCCCCCCACTGCCACCAGGTAATAGTTCTGGTGCCCAAGCAGCATCAGCCAGTTCTCACCTCCATGAAATTAAGCATAAAACATTAATAGAGGCAGATTAGGTCTTAAAACCAGAGTAATGTAGCATGAAATGCTGTGGCCATGCTCTAGTGATCAGAAGCTCTGAGAACTGACCCATTTCATACAGGCTGCATCCGAAAGTCTCTTGGTTCTTGATGCAACACATATTCACATACACACAGGATTGTAGTGTGTATTATGTCTTTCTCATAAACATGCTCAGACATACATACACCGAACGCAAACGCATCTCCCTAAATACACATACACAAACAAAAAGAACATTAGGTTTTTGCAAATTTATGAATGGGACAGAAGAATAAATGATTATTTAAGTACATATGATATGTGAAAATAGGAGATGGAGCAACTGCCCCACTCAAACATAATAAATAATAATAATTAAATGGCAAAGTCATGGTTTGGATAACATTTCCCATTTAGAAGCCGACAAGGACAATTTAAGAAAGATCATATATAGGAAGGAAATAAGCTGAAAATCAATTAGTATCTTTGCAGCATTGCTACATTATTGGAACAGACCCTGTGTACATTAGTAAATCGACTCAGGGGATAAACTGTCTGCTTCATACGTAAGAACTCGTGGTGAAATGAATTGGAAAAGACTCCAAATGCTTTAAAGGGGAACAGTTAGACTGAAAAAGGTCAAGGATTTTTTGATTTGGATGTTTTTATTTGTCAAGTGGATGTTTACTGTGTTTCACTTTAGAGAGCAGAGTTTGCCCCATGAAGGGAAACTGAACAAAGACAGATAGGCAGTGAAGCAGGCTACAGCACTGTCGGATGTTGCTGTTTATGCTCCCCATCACGCACTCATGCACTGCAAACACGCCAACACACACATACATGGAATGGAATCTTCTTGGCACAGACACACGTGTGTGGTGACACACAAACACACACCCTAAGCATCAGACAGCAGGGCCCTGTCTCCGATCACGGCGGAGCATGGATCTGCAGCGTGGTGAGAGCAAACGATTTGAGGCATATGTCAAGTCCTTGTGGATTCAAAACAAAGCACTGTCAAGAACGCTCTGCCTTGGCTCGGGCAGCCTGTGCCCTGCTCTGCCGTGCTCTGCATGCGGCGGGCGATACAATCCTCCAAGTCCAAGACGAAACCCATCATCATCCTTTCACATCGGTCTGTTCTTTGCCCCTACAGACTGCTGTAGACTCTGTGTGTGCTGCTGCTCCCATCTGAGCGGCTGACGCAGATTTGCCTGCGAGGCTAGAGATGGGGCCACGACACCCAGGAGACTGAGTCCATTCACATTACCCACTGTTGGAGAAGCTGCATGTTGAGCCAGGGACGGGAAATAGGGAGGGAAGAAAGGGAGGAAGACGGTGAGGAAGAAAGTGTGTTTGTATGCGTGTGAAGAAAGACGTATAGAACTTGCTGAGGAACAAAGACTGTGAAAGGTTTCTAACAGAACTTACATCTCCAGAGAGAAAACCTTTTCTGATGCAAACATGCTGGATATGCTAATGGGAACTTTAATACTTGAATCAGATGCAAACTCAACGCTAAGCCATGAGAATATGATCACTCCTCTCCTCTTAATCTCAGCTAAAAAAGAGTATTCTTTCAAAATTTCAAACAAGTCCTTTAAGGTCTGCTCCTCAGATAGTAATAATCAACTAATTTCATGTATCAGGGTAAAAATGTGCCTCTTTTTCTGTTTTACACCCCATCTAATTATATTCTGATAAAATAAGCTTAAGAGACACATTTATTATTACAATCAAATAATGTGGAACACATCATATAAAGGGGATAAAAATGCAATTTATGGTGCAATTAGGGGCGACCAAAAATATTATGGATTAAGAGATGCGGGCCCCACTAATGGCATTCTCTCTCTGTTTGGATCATAATGACAATGGGCTGCTTAAATTAAAGAGCCCTCTGATTAAAGGGAATTAAATAATCTCTAATTGCAGTATCATAATAGTCTTAAACGTCTAATTCAATTATCAACACAAGTGGTGTAAAAAGTGGAGTAGAGGGGGGAAAGAAATCTCATTGAACATGCAGTGCCATGTCAAACGAGTCTCCCCATTATCCAGAGTCAGAGAGTATTTCCAGCCTGCCCCTGTTTAAAAAACAAATTGGTAAAAAGAGCCTTTTTTTCTCTTGTCTGCTCCAGGCCAGTGTTAGACTCTAGCCTTATAGGTAGCTTGCTAACCTCAATCATTATAATCCAACATAAGCAAAAAAGAAGTTTCTCTATATGAAAACAAATATATACATTATTTCCCTTATGAATACAAAACCCATTCATGTGTATTTGCTCTTATCTGTCACTCCATGTTCTACTGATATAACACATAGCAATACAAATGTGTATCTATCAAAACTAGGAATATGACAGACATGATGCATTAGGAGTGAAGAAGGTTACAGATGACGTAAATATAGACACTTTCAAGAAAACCAATATGCACAGCAATTAATTCTACTCCTCGTTTTAAAGTATATGAATTAGAATAAACCCAAAACTGACAGACGTCTAATTATAGGACTGAAATAAAACATAAATAATACCCAAAAAAGCATGAAAACTGGAAAAAAAATACTCAAGGATATTATTGTTCCTCATTTCCCTCATCCCCCCCAAAACATGATGGATGGTTTTTCTGTGCACCCCACAGGGGATCCACTCAGTGTGGACTTGTCGCTCCCTGAACCAACATGGCCGCCCAGATTTCCTCTATTTATTTATCAGTCTGCAGTTTCCAAAAGACTTATAAATGATCTTCTAGTTTTCATGTTTGTCAGGGCAGATGTATACACACATACATACAGACATTTTGTCCACCATTTAAACCCACTTCACACACACACACACACACACACACACACACACACACACACACACACACACACCCCTCTTAACATGCTGCTAATGGTATTCTTCTTCCTTGGTCTTTAGTATGTAAAACTGATATGATAGATGATCATAGGAGCCACAGAGCAGGCTGAAACACAGTGGTGGTGGTGGTGGTGGTAATACACTGCGCCCTGTTCACAACAGAGTCGACCCAAGGCCCCGGCTAACGACTCCTTGCCATGCAAATGATGATAAACACAAGCTCTCCCTCCACCAGTGAGTGCGCATTACCTAATGATGTTCAATGGCAGTGGTGAGCGGTAAAGACAACAAATATATTATACCAATGCATCTTAAATGGGCATCCCTAAGGAAACCCATCTGAATTGTAAATTCATGCACGGGCCTCATTTTTCATATGCGGCAAGGGGAAAATTTCCAAACAACTGTGTACTTAATGTGCAATGTTTTTTTGTTGTTGCATTTTTACATCTTTATAAGCACTTACTGGGGTGTGTATGTATTTATTTATATGAAATGTGCAGCACTTAGCCATTGTCAGAAATGGACGAGGTTTAGATTTATGTTTTTATGCAGTAGCATGCCACAGGTCAAACGTCTAACACTTTATAAACATCAAGTCTGAGAAAAGCGGAGAAATTGAAATGTTGACCTTATTTGTAATGAATAAATCTTAATATATTCAGGCTATACAACTGTCACACTCTAAATCTCCCACTAAGGAACTTTATTCATTCAAGGCTGTGCCTCAAATTGGAGCAGCCTCTTCTCCTTTATTATTTTTCTATTCTTCCGTATTACTTTTAACAACTAACTTGATTTGTCATGCCTTTCCAATTCAGCAGCCTGCGGTTTTGGTATAAATCCGCTTTATTAGAATCAAAAGTTTAGTCGGGATCCATTACTTTGTATTTTGGGGGATTTTAAAGAAAACGTGTACACTCAGGTGGCCACAAAGGCCCTTTATATACAGAGGCTAGGCTATTAGCTGGAACCAGAGACGTCCTTTAGCCTCAATATGAAAGAATAGCTGGCATCGGGTCCACTACTTAGAAATCAAGCTGCCTTTGAGAGACACAAATTGCAAGAGACGGCAGTCCAGGCAGTGAATGAATGCTGGCCGGACTTAAAATGATTGTGAGATGGATACCTGGCAGCTGCTTTGGTGCCGAGACAGGTAGAGCCTGTTGGATGGAAAGGGGTGGGAATGTAGGAAGACAAAAAAACAAGCGTCCAAAATGTGGAACATGATCTGATAAGCCTGGAAAAGGCTTGGGCCTGGTGACATCTGTGCCAAGGGCCTTTCAGCAGCTCCAATTTAAACCAGCAAGTCTCCTGGGAGAGCCGGAATGGAGCGTACGCACAAAAAACACACACATAGACCACACACACACACACACACACACACACACACACACAGCGCACCTACATGACGAGTGCACCTATACGCACAGGTAAAAGTGTGTATTCATGTATGTAAATAATAAGTGTGAGAGATTCAAATCTAAACATTCAAATGTTCATACATCTACAGCATAATTCTTTATTAATACAACTCATTTATCAAACTACAGCACCTGAAATAATTTTCCGTGAGCATCTTCCTTCTGTTGTAAGTATATTCAGACAGACTGCTGAGCAGCTGAACTCGGATCATTCACAAGCAGATTTAGATCTTCAGTCACTCACCTCAGAAGTAGGAAAAAGAAAGAAAAGGAGACAGAGAGAAATAGAGAAATGTTTGATTCCCTCTGGGCCCACATATACTTACTGTGTTGTAGGGACTGTGTATAAAAGCGTCCAACAAAGGCCATGTGCATCTGCTCCGTGAATCAAATTTGAGAGAGATTGAACCTATTCTATTTCTGAAATCATGAACTGTGGGTTGTCTGGGTGGGTGTAGCACTGAGAGCCTCTAATGGGGAGGTGTAAGTGCATCTCACACAAACGCACAAACACACACACACACACACACACAAACATGGTTTAGCAGTCAAACACTGAAATGCAGCTTAGTAAATAAAAGAGAGCTGCCAGGGCTGCATAAGAAAGATGAAAATAACAAAACTGAAATTGGCAACTTTCTGCACAATTGTCACCATCTTTCAAGAGCAGTCATTGATTTTTGTATTGTACAAAAACAAATGGAAATCAAGGGCTTTGTGTCATTTACAGTAAAGATCTGAAATTATACAGCACGCATTCAAAAATGGCATTGTAAAGAACACTCCTAGTACGCTGCCCTGTATGCTAAATGCTATAGCCGTCACGCCTAGCTTAGCATAAAGGCTGGAAGCAGGGGGAAATAGCTACAGTAAACACATGCACTCATTCACCTCTTTGTCTCTTCTTCAGTCCCTCGTGTTGAATGTGTGTCTCGGTGCTACCAAGGGCATGTCAACAGGGGGGATTGGTTGTCTTCTTAGATGAAGAACTGTTGAGGCCTTCAGCCACCTTGAAAGTGCTGAACATCGCCCATCTGACACATGCAATGAAACATCAGCTCTCACACACAAACACACCTATGTACTTTTTATGATTCACATTGTTGAAGGTATGTCAAAGCACGGCCAGGGGGATAGCTGTTAGCGTGTCACCGGGGTTGACGTTAGCTGTCACACACACACACACACACACGCACACACACGCACACACACATAGACTGATGCCAGGGCTAATGCACGCTCTGCTTCCATCTGGAGGCTGTATGACGAACAATGACAATGACCAATAACCTCTACACTGAGCAACAGGTTTGAATGTTTCTGTCATTGAGATCTGTGTTGGAGGGAATCTGCTGAGGCACAGAAACTGCCCTCCAGAGCAAATAGACACACATGCAGCAAGTGTGTTTTTGTGGGATAGGTTTGGCCTGTGTAAAATGTCTCTTTTATTGTTGGTTACACTTGTTTTACAAAATGATCAGTATATTGCATGAAGTTATTTTATTCATGTCCAGTGAATAAAATTACAAAACATAACAACTTCATTTCAGGTCACCTTTCAAAGCAAGCACCCTACATCATTAGATCATGACAATGTAATTCTCCAGTGAATAGTTGTAATTAGTCATGTCAAGATGTTACATGAAATAAAAAGGCTTTCATAGTCAGAGGTCACTGTACTCAAAGATGCCGCAGGTAAAACTAGTAAACAACATTATATGAAGGTTAAACAAAGATTTAATGAGAAGATCACCCCCATGGCCACCTGTTTCCATGCCAACATGTCCCCTGAAACATCCCCAGATGATGTCATGTTGCTCCATCTATGCTTCTATCCATCTTTCTATAATCTCCTTCTTATTTGCATCTCAATCTCTCCCCTTCTTCTTCTTATTTGGATGCCACCAGACCTCGGTCATCTCGACCCCTTTTACCCAGCCCTCGTGGCCCCTGGGTCTCCTTTACAGCCCTGCACGGCCCCTTCACACCAGTCAGCCAGCAGCCATCTGTCTGTTCATCCGTCTCCGTGCCCGGCTCATTTGGTCTCTCAGTAGGACTGTGTCGATTCTCCATCGCTGGTGAGCTCTTCTTATCAGACCCATGCAGAGGGCCTAATTAGTCGGTGGGCTTTTGGAAGCGCCTGGCGGGTCTGGGAGCAGCCTGACATACGCCGGAGATGGGGTTAAGAGGTGGCCAGCAGGGCATAAGAGGTGGTCCACTCAATCCCCTCCAGCAAATCAAAATGGGAATAGATCAGATTGATATTTGGAGCATGAATATTACGATGTTTAATAATGACAGACAGTGGTGTCAAAGTTTCCTCTTGTTGGACTAATATTATCATTGTTATAGTTTCTTTTTGTTGTCTATGCTGTAATTGGGAGCTTACATCCACACCAAAAAGAACATGTTTCAATGCCTGGACTTAACACAGCATATTGGAAATGTGTTTGAAGTATGACAAAATGTCAGTGAACTGTTTTTCTCTTTTTGGAAAGAAGAAGTTTGAAGCACACAACATCTTTGTAACACCAACATGTTAAATGTGTTTTTAATTCTAAATTCTTTTAGAACATGTGTGAGCAGTCTGTGAGTCAAGAATTTTAGTTCTGTCTGTGCAGTAGGTTCAGTTGGTTTTTATCAAAGGGTAAAGAACATTTGATTTAATATGAATCACCTACAGGTAGAGCAAGAGGATGTGAGGCTGAAAATGGAGGAAAGAATGGGATAAAAACCAATCAAAACAGATGAACAGGTGCCTGAATCGAGGGGTCACTGGGGTCAAGGGTTATGAGCTTGGATAGTTGTACATGAAGGAAACAAAGATTACCAACAAGGATAACCAGGTGTTACACACACACACACACACACACACACACACACACACACACACACACACACACACACACACACACACACACACACACACACACACATACACACACACATTTACCCTGCTGCTTCTGCCTGGTACTTAACCATACAATAGTTGCAGCAGGCTGAACAATGAACTCTGACAGGGTGACAACAGAAGAGGAGGAAGCTACTGGGAGAAGGGAAAAGGGAGGACAGGAGGGCTAGGGTTGGGAATAGAGCGGAGGAGCAATTATAGAGAAGAAGAGTAAGAGGCGGGGAGGAATTAGGAGCAATGGAAGAAGAAACGAGACAGGGTTCAAAAACAGGAGAGCTAGGGAGGAGGCAAGGAATGAAGACCTCACTTAAACAATTAGGTCACTTTAGTGACGTGTTATGTGTAAAGGGGTTTTGGGGTCACGTTGTGTGCAACGGCATGCATGTTCATACATCTTCATGAGTGTGGGTAGGAAGTATTGCAATACGAGGAGTGGGAGGTTTTTACAAGGCTGTCATTCAACCTCTCATCAGGTCACATCATAGCTTCTGAATAAGACAACACACACACACACATACATCCACAGAACCAACCACATCTCTAATGTGATGTGAGCACAGCCAATCACCGACTGGAACACTCCATTATTTTACTTTTTAAAGAAATTCAGTTTTTTTTTTAGTTTTTTTTTACAAAGATGGTGCAGCTTTGTATCCACTCCCATCAGATCATTTTTGTAAACAGGTTTTGACACAAATCCAACAGAATCATCATTAACCTTCAACAATGATACCTTGTTTAGACACAATTTTGACAGGCCGTGTCAGCAGACTTGATGAAAAATGATTACCGTGATAAAACTATTAAAACAAATGTGTTACTGTATTTACAGTAGATAGATATAAAGATATAAATGATCAAAGGTAGTGCACTACATCAAAGCCCTGTGTTGACGTCAGTCAACATTATGTTTCTTTGCAAAGACAGCAGTGATCTGAAATACCCCAGATACGAAAGTCAAGCAATTCATTATACTTGATACATTACATTTAAATGTGTCTGGAGGATAGCCAATCTGACATCTGTAAAATACAAAACATAATATGTTTAATTGCAGATATATGACGATGCCAGTTGTCCATCTCATTTCAGCTCTAACGCTTTCAGCTCTATGCTCTCTGCTGCAGACAAAGCAGACCTGGTATCCTCAGGCGTGTGAGGTAGGAGCATCTAAGTGGCACTCTCTGTATTTGTCATACATTACAAGGCCTCTGAGCCTTGACAAATTATTAGATACACACACACTCTCGCACAGGTAAACAGACTTCCTCCTTCGCCTCAGCCGGTCAAAATTGTGTTTGGCTTCCCCGTGACGGGGCCCAGGGTGAAATGCAACACTGGTGAGGTAAATTAAAGAGATGAATGCATGCGCTTTGGCTCACTCAGTGACTTTCCCCGTCTCACCGCCACCATTCATGTGGCTTAAGGTGTGTTTGTTCGTGCAACGAGGTCGTCCAATTAGCCCTCTCTCTCTCTCTCCATCTCTGTATCTGCTTCCATCTCTCTCCCACTTCTTCTCCCTGTGTTCTCCCAAGGCCCATGGGCAGGTGATTATCAGAGACCAGTTCTTCCTTCAGTTCCAGAGATTTGAAATGAAAGACGACTGTGGCTATCAAGTTATAAGTGATTCCTTCATCTTGGAAACAAGGGGTGGCTGTTTTATAGGGACTTTTGTGTTAGTGGTGATGGAATGATGTCATGGTAGATGCTGTAGGGTGAAGATGCCCATTAGTCTTTCCAGGAGTTTTTTTGTGTTTTATCATGGGAGACTAAACAATTGCAGTAAATTGAAGTAGTTTATTTTTATTTTTTGGGTGAGGCTTTATTATTGTGTTGCCAAATTATACATACACCCGTGCTCAAGGCATTTTTCCTAGACATTTACTCCTTCTCAACACCCTATTTTATATATATATATATAATATAGATATATATTTATTTTTATTTTTTTCCTTTACACTGCGTAAAAGTTTGGCTCTTCAGATGTGTTAAGATAAAAGAGTTACGGCGATAGCCAGCTTTAAAGAGACTTGGTAGATTTTACCTAAGGAATGAAAAGATTTCTCACAGCTATAAGAAGGACATGCAGGCACCATGCTGGCGGGGTGGGGATAGATTTGAAGGGAACGACTCCCTTTCAAGCTTTCTTCCACAAACACATGCAAACACAGAGTCTCTCACTTCACACACACACACACACACACACACACACACACACACACATACTCACAGTAATCATTCAGCAGAGACATGTGCAGGTGGCTCAGGAAAGGAGGCAGAGGAGAGTCAAAAGCCTGACTTAAATGAGAAAGAATGACCGCTGGCACTGCTGTATGGTGTCTGGGTTTGACAGCAGCCTGAACAGAGGCCACTCTGACTAATTGGGCTAATTTGGCAGCAAGGGAAGAAAAGAAGTCTCAAAGGACCAAGTGGCTACTCTTTTCATCATCTCTCTCGCCTCATCTGAACCCACTCACACTCTCACCAACTCTCCTTCTTTTCCCGCTCACTGACTCCTCCACTTGCTCTCCATTTCACTTTCTCTTTATCTCGCTTTAATGACCGCCCATCATCTTCCAATCAAGGGATAGTCGAGCCATTTGAAGTTACCTGGCTGTCACAGGCGTCCCTATCCATCTCACAGATGTATGTGGAAACACTACTCAGAGGCGCATTAAAGTGGGCCTACAGTCAGGATATGCTGCTTCCGGTAGTTCTTCTAGCTTGGCACTTATTTATCCTCTTCTGTTTGTTTGTTTTTCTCTCGAACAAAGCTGCCAGCGTGCCCTGCAAGCTTGGTGTTGAGTGAAAGATTAGCATGGCCACGCCATCTAGTGAGACATGATACGATACAAAAAAAACACAAACACACCCTCCTGGAAAGCAGCACCAAGTCAGAGTACATGCCAAAGAAAAGATAATCTGCTTTGTGAAGGTTCCTCAAGGCAGCGCAAAGACTATTCTCCTCCAATATCAATAAGACATCCAGGCAATACATTACAGAGCGGTGGTGGTGGTGGTGGTGGTGGTGGTACTCTGAATTTAATGCATTACGGCTCCTCTTCTGGGTTTTGATAGGGAGCATTCATATTATTTTGCTCCTCACTCTGGAGATGAATGATAGTCTATGTGGCATGTTTCCAGAACACCCTCTTCTTCCTCCTGCCTTCCCTCTTCGTCCTCAGCCCTTGGCACTAACAGACTCACTGGTCATCTGCACCAGTGGGATAAGGGGAAGAAGGGTGAGTCCGAGACACAACATATGTTATTCGCTTTTCCAATAGTGTGATGCCTCGCAGGGAAATTTGTGCTATCGCATTATGACACAGAAAATGAAAGAGGCTCCATTGTGCCTCAAGATGGAGTATGGACAGCCAAAAATAATATCTAGAATGTAGACATAGGGGGCTGGTGACAGTCGGACTGCATGGAGACATCACAAACAATATATCTGACTTCAACTTCAAAAACAATCATACCAGAGATAGAGAATGATAAAGACAAAAAAACCAACACTTGCAGAAACGTGTGTGTGCGTGCGTGTGTGTGTGGAGTCAAGGAGGGATGGAGAGGAAATTACAAATGTAGTTATTTTGTTCTTCTTTGCTCTTCTGCGTCTGTCGTGTTGAATTTGTACACGGATAAAAGAAAAAATTACATATCAATATGAGCAGGAGAATAATAGATGATGTAAGGTTTTGAGATACGGCTGGAAAACGCCTGGAGCACATATTCCCAGCCAGTCACAGTTTCTGGCAGATTGTCACTGTTTGCTATTCTTAGTGGTCGCTTCTCTAAAAGGAAGATTATCCCACTTAACAAACAGACATGGATCTGCAAATGAACAAATTACTACATTTAAAAGCATTAATTAATAAGGGCATACAAAAATAAATAGGTAACTAAATACATCATGTAAATATTGTCATGTGCTATTCTCCCTTCTTCCATACCTTGGTCATAAAAACAAGAGAAAGTTCAGAGTTGCAACAAAATGGCAGTGTGCCCGTACACTTAAAATTACAAAGGGCTACTACAACACATGTGTAATCCTTGTATTTATGCACATATGTAATCACGTAGATATGACATACATGTGCTGCATGCAGGGATTTTTGAGGATAATCACTCATAATCACCCCCATTTGCAATACATGGGGTGTGATATATATATATATATATATATATATATATATATATATATATATATATAACCAGAAATTATTCATGCTCGTGTATCGGAAAGCTCGACACCCGCATTGTGCATTTATGCTCACAGTAAGATGTAACACCCATGAATTTACAATCACTTAAAACACGCGTGAGGATTGCGCGTTAAGTTGTTGTGTGATCAGTGCAAGAGCATGCATGGCACAGAGGGGGAGGTCAGGAGCCATGGACACACACAAGTACATACACACACATAACTGCTTGCAGGAATATATACAGTATATTTAAAGGTACTAAAATGTACACAATATGTCCAAATGTCAAATGTCCATGGATTTTTCTGACATTATTTCTGACGTTATTTAAATATTTTGAATACCACATACTTATATACTGTCATCTTCCATTTGAAATAATTTGCTTCCTTTAAATACCTGTCATGAACATATGCCAGTCAATTTTGGGATTTGGCATAATTACAAGCACTGTTCTTATTTGCTGCTGTGTAACTCACATACAACGGTGTGTCGAGCTAGATGCGAGAGGAATAAATAGCGGGAACATTGGAATCAGTTGGACCTCAGAGACGCTTTCTAACCCAACACTGAAATAACATGTTTGTACACTTGCAACAGGGAAGGTCAGGAAGGACTGAGAGACACACAGGCACAACAACACAGAAGTGTGCACGTAAACACACAAGCACAACAGGCTCCGAAACAAGGCAGGGTCATCTGCAGCGATCTCGGAGCTGTGCGGCCAGGGTTCTCGCAGCAGGGGATCTACGTCCTCCATAACAGTGCTGTGCTGCCAAAAGCCTTCGTTTAGTGCCACAGCTCTGAATTTAGCAGAGTCAAACAGGCAGGAGATGAAGGGAGGAGAGAGCAAGGAGGAGAACCACAGAGAGAACAAAGTAAAAGGAACAGAGAACAAGTCTGATGGTGAACTTGTAGTGAGACATGAATGGTTACTTGTAGTTGATTTCAATGTGATATTCTGTCATTGTGAGTTTTCTTCAGGAAATACAGTTATTAACATTAGACTACCTCAGTTGTTATCAATTATCACACACAGGAAGAAGTTCTCTCATTGTGTGATGTTCTTAAAAAATTATGTTGATCAGTGATATACGGGAAATTAAAATCACATGTTGAGATTGTTAATGTAAAATGACACAATAATCCGATACACCCACATGCACAGACAGCAACCTACAATAATCTAATCACTGAGCGTCCATAGCAACACTACTCCAAACTCTGCACCGTGAAATCATTAGTAAGAGATAATGACCTGGAGTGTGTCAAGGCATGGCAGGCCTGCATAATCTAATATCACTAGCAACACACACACACACACACACACACACACACACACACACACACACACACACACACACACACACACATACACATGCACACACACACACACACACGCACACATATACACACACACACACACACACACACACACACACACACACACTCTCAGTGAAGGCTGTAGTCAATCCGATGTGGGCAGGTCTGGGTCACCCCCTCGCCTGTCTCTGAAGCGACGAAAGGGACAGATGTGATTGGCTGTGACAGATCCTTGACGAGTAATTGCTCTAATCACTCGACAGCTCACGAATGACCCCCCCCCCCCCTATCCACATCTTCTCCCCTGTTCGTTTGCTCGTCGGCGTGGTAACAACACCGGGGTGTTGGCGGACCGAGCGGCGTAGGGAGGGCTTCTTCCTGAGTTGTCCTGTGATTACAGCGTTGACACATAGGCCTATACGCAAACGTCTACAGTAAACGTGATCTCTTGGAGTATGACGCTGGGAGTGCTCCTCACTTTTTTTACACTCTGTCTTCGCCTATCTCTTCTCTTTCAGTCTACATGTTAATTCCTGTGGTGTTTTTTTCTGGTGATCTGGTGTCTCTCATTCTCTGTAGCCAGGATAAGCTAGTCTAGAGTCGCCAAAGCAAATAATGCAATGCTAAGTTGCTAACTCCTTGTAAGGCTCTATATTGAGATGAAGCACATTTACACTGTTGTTTCCTCTGGAGCAGCAACTTGAGGTCTCTCTCCTCCAGCCCTTTATGAGACAAGAATGGAGATAGAACGAGTCAGACAGAGAGAAAGAGAGGCACACTCTGCAGTGACTGTGCCAGACTTGGCAGAGAAGCAGACTAGGAGGAGAGAGCAGGAGATGCACCAAGAGGGTGTGATGGTGAGAGGAAAAGGGGGACATCTAGATATCCAACTACCCCTCCAATCCAAGAGCAGCCACCCCCATGCCTCCTCACGCCCACCCAGACCCACCCTCCCTGGAATAAGAGACCATCAATTAGGGCCAGTGGGTTGCAACCGTCCCTCAGCCTCCCCACCGCGCCGCTGAGCTGCTGCTCAACCGGTGCAGAGGAAGATGAGAGAGAGAAGAAGGAGGAGGAGGAGAGGAGCTATAGGTAGGCCTCTCGCTGTCATCTTCACTCAAAGGTAGTGCTGCATTCATGGCCCTTAATTATATGTGGGTTGTCAGCACTGGTAGAAAACCCGGCCTGTGAGTGAGAGAGAGAGAGAGAGAGAGAGAGAGAGAGAGAGAGAGAGAGAGAGAGAGAGCCTGGGCCGTGGGAGAGTATAGTTAGTGAGATTGGCGAGCTTGGACGAGACAGAGATGACAGGCAGGCTACCCGTTCTGCAACAGCAATGAGTCCTCCATCCTATCCCACCCACCTTCCCCCCGCTCCAGTGTCATTGTCCCTGGATTGACTGGGCCAGTTGACTGGGAAGGTGAGGTGGAGGCTCCCTGCTCCGTCTCTCCGGGTAATGATGAGGCTGTCCGTCTCGGTCAGTTACCGCTCGCCTTCAAAACACAAGAGCCCCTAAAAAAGAAATCGATATAATGCATCCCCATTTCATTTTTTTTTCTTAGATGATTTGTGTGTACTTAGTCACGCCCACTGCACACATAGTCTGGTTGTCTTCAGACAGGTCGTATCGGGTAATATGTTGAATTTTTCCGGCCTGTTATTTCTTTATTGCTCCTAAAACCCATAAAGGTTATCATTATTATTGTATGTTACTCCCTGGCTCGTTACATGTACTACAGCATCAGATCATATTTGACTGACTCTAACATGGTGGCCAATCCAATGAACAAGCAATAACAGGGGGCTTTAGAAGAATATGAACCTGAATGACCAAGGAGACACACATAGCTATAATCATCTTAACAATCCTATCTTTCTTCTTCTAACATCCTGGACATCAAACCGTAATGACTTTGAAATGCTATTTCTAAATAAGAAAACATAGCAACATTCAAAGAGGTACCTCCTGTTCAATTCCCAGTGCACAGTCAACAGTATATCTTTAAAGAGTGTGTGTAATTAGAAAGAGCTTGCCCTGTATTTGACATTCATTTGATGAGTGACACGACTAATATACAGGACATCCTTGTTAAGTGTTTCCAGGAAGTTAATTTATATATGGAGTGATACACATCTCAGCCACTCTCCTGTCTGTAAGTGGTTAATGCAGATAGGAAATTAACAGAGAAAATGCTTACGTGTTTGTTTTTAAGCTATGTTTTTCTGTCTGCACCCCTCAGGGCTCCATCAACATTTACAGAGTCCCAAAAAGTTAAAGTTATTCAAAATCAATAATGCACCATACTGTATATAGCCTACTGTATACCGCACACTCTCACACTCTGTTGGTTACTGTGCATTGTTTTATATTGTTTAGACCAGTTATTTCTATTGTGGTCTTTCTTGAAAGAAAAAATATCTATAAATCCCACAGAAACTCAAACAAAAGATTATGTACCATAGCTGAAGGAAAGGAAAGGAAATATGAAGAGCAACACCACTGTCAAGTTTGTCTGGTAATATGAACCTGCCGCATAAAAACAACAACCTTTTCCAGTTTAGTTGATCCTGTTCTCGGATGGGTTTTGAACCAGGTGAATTTAGAGTAGAATACAATGAAGATAGCCACAGATTCTAGACATTACATTAAAGTGAGTTTGCAACTGAATGGCAAATGGTAAAGTAAAGCAACATTTTAAGGCTGGTCTGATTGCTGGGTTTTAGATGTAAAACACCATTAACTTAGCTTATACCATAGTCTGGGTGAATATTTGTTTCTGATTGGCTGCAGAGTGTCCATTAAAAGGAGATATAGGACACCTACTAAGTAGTTCCGGTATAACTGTCTGTTTACCATTCAAAATAAATGTGTTACATTAAAAGAAAAATAATAATAATTTGAATAGTTTTTCTGGAACTACTTAGTAGGTGTCCTATATCACTTTTAAATGGTCACCCTGCAGCTAATCATAATTGAGTATTCATCAAAAGCATTGTATAGGGTAAGGGTAAATGCCCGACAAGGTATCCATTATCAGGAATTACTGGACGACGGGGAGGCCCGAACTGTCTGACGTGCAGCAGGAAAAATTCATTACATAAAGACTGAAGGCAGGGGAAACAGCTAGCCTGGCTCTGTCCAAAGGTAAAAAAAGCTTTGGACAGAGAAAGCCCACTAATTAAGCACCAACATTACATTTGTTTAGTCCATATAAAAACCAAAGTGCAAAAACAGAATTAGTGGGATTTAGTATAAATATATAAGTATAATATATATATATATATATATATATATATATATATATATATATATATATATATATAAATAAAACCAATAAAACCCTAGTGTGCAAACTAAGTTGGATGTATACAGTACGTCCCTCACATGAAAAAAGTTAGAAAACCATGAATGCATATAACAGTAGTGTTTGGATCTGGTTCAGCAAACAGTTGTTTTGCCTCAGGTATGATCGGTAAACACCACTAGATTCTATTGAGAGTGACGAGTGTAGTGAGTCCACCTCAGAATAAATCTCACTGCTCAGCCCCCGAGCCCAAACAACAGGCCCCCATCATAGCCTTCAGGGGCTTGGTCCCAAAACAAGGAGGAGAGCACCTGGGACCGCATTCTGTAACCTGACAGCTTATAACATCCACACACACACACACACACACACACACACACACACACACACACACACACACACACACACACACACACACACACACACACACACACACACACCATGCTAACCAGGGTCAACACTAACAGACATGCAGGGAGACTGTGTTTCCAGAGCAGGTCACTTTATTTGTCAAAGTGTGAGTTTATCATCATTTCTTAACAAGTGAGGCTGGTTGGACTGTAGAAAGTAGCCATCAGAATTCATCCATCTGGAGTTAACATCTAAAGTCCAGCAGTTAGACCAGCCTTAAAATGTTCCCTTACTTTACCAGTCATTCAGTTGAAAATTCACTATAAATATAACTGTCTAGAATCTGTGGCTATCTTGATTGTATTCTACTCTAAATTCACCTGCTTCAAAACCCATCCGAGAACAGGATCAACTAAACTGGAAAAAGGTTGTAGTTTTTTCAAGACAAACCAGTGCATTTTAAAATGGAATAATGAAACAAAGTACTGGGTGGACCAATGGAAAATAATGTAGGCTAACTATAAAGTACATTGCGATTGAAATTAAACATTTTCATCGATGCAGCACTTAATAATGTTTGGTTTTAATTTAAATCCTCCTCCAAGTAAGTAATAAATGAACCCTCTATTTATAATCTATTAATCATGGTACACCTGCCTATCAATGGCCAATGAGTTCAGAGGGGCTGACGTTTACCCTGATAGAGTTAAATGAAAGCTGTTAGTGCTGGGTCATTACACTGCTAAACTGGGGTGTCACACAGAGTGCTATAGGGGAGATGACATGGGTGGATATCTTTCTTTCACTCTCACTATCTATCTATACTGTATATGTTTCATGTAAAAGAATTCAGTCGAGTCATGCCATTTTAATCCATTTTAACTGATGTTTTTAATTGTAGTAAAGTCCATTGACAAAGCTTTTCATACTGTCAACGCCAGCATGTTTTCATGTGTGTGTACGGAAATGTTTGAGTCGAGTCAGACAAGAGAACTTTGGTATCTTAAAGTCAGATGCCAAATCAATAAGTCATACTAACGTCACCTTATTGCCAAGTCAGAAACAACATTTCACTATTGGCCATTATATAACAAATAACTCCTCTGTGTGAAAAGCCTTGGAGAGCTATCTTTTAAAAAAAAAAAAACATCCCTGAAAACAGAGCAGCAACTTTCCAAGAAGAATAGATTCCCTTCATTCTCCTTTCGCCGTGTCTCTCCCTCGTTCAGTTCCCTTTATTGCTGTTGTTAGTCTCCTTAGTTTGGTAGCTGTCCCTGTAAAGCCCTCAGCATGTTGCTGCTTCAAAGGCATCCCAGAGTAAATCAAGACCGCTCAAGATTAACGGTGGCAAATTATTCATGAACCCAAGATCTCCTGGCCGGGAATAGCACAGAGTGGCCTGGGCGACATGTCACAAGGCATCGCGATTAAAGTAAAAGTGCACGCACGCACACACATACACACACACAACCCACACACTCAAACACAAACCCATCTCTCTGATACTACTGCTGCCACCAACAAAGCTACCACTTAAATAAAGTGTTTTGGTTATTCAGTATGTACACACATTTCATCCCTAACAGCCAGAGGGAAGGCAGGAAGGAAGAACAGTGAGTGAGTGAGTGACACCAGAGGTCAGCAACAGTGAATGTGGTTATACTCACATTTTTACAAGCATTACATCTGCTCTCTGATAACTAATCTCTGTATATGTAATCAATAAACCAATGCAGTTTCGAACGGTGAGGGATTTCAGCAACACGATCACTGTTTCCTATGATTGGCTGACTTGAGCGGATGTAGGATCAGTAGCCCCAATAATGCAGTCAAGGCAGGGGGAGCTTGGAGGGAGTATCCGTTTAGCGGTGACCAGCCTCGGCCTGCTGATTCCCCCGTAATAGGCTTTGGGCTCGACTCCCACCGGAGAGTTTGGTTGACAATCTGACAAAGTTATCTCGAGATAAATGGGTTACGGGTCGGAGGCGGCAGGAGGGGAGAGAGAGAGAGCGACTTGACTTCTCTGTCAGTGATGTTTTGATGGAGGATGTGTATAGCAGCGAGCGCTGGCACTAGCAGGTCCCCCCAGGTAGATGGGAAGATTGTCTTTGGCTGTATCTGCAAACAGAGCACTGCTCTGTGTGTGTGTGTGTGTGTGTGTGTGTGTGTGTGTGTGTGTGTGTGTGTGTGTGTGTGTGTGTGTGTGTGTGTGTGTGCGTCTCTGTTTCTCTGTTTATTGGGGAATCTGATAGCTTTATTAAGAGGGAGATTTGCAAAGACAGAACACAGCGCATGTGAAGCGCCACCAGCAAGCCGAGAGAAACCTGAGGCAAAGGTCACAACAAGTGCAACATTTGTAGATAGACAATTTTTAGATGCACAATGTTGATAAGCCTAAACATGCGTACGCTCCGTATCAGCCAACATCATAAGCCATTTAAGTAATAACTGGGCCTGTCTCTCACTTACTCTCACTCACACACACAAGGGCACACAGTTCACACACACACACACACACACACACACACACACACACACACACACACACACACGAGAGCACAAAAGTTCTCTCTTCACCCACACACACATACACACACCGTACAGGAAAGTACCTATCACCAAGCCAGGCCTCTTTTTACCCTTTATTTCCCCAGATAAACAGACTTTACTCTGATCCTGTCAGTCCGCGTTATCTGCAACGCTGGTCAGCCGATCTGTAACTGTGGAGCAAATTAGGCCCCTAAATGTCAAAATTGCTACACTTTATTAAGTTAATTAGAGGCTGAGTGTACATGGAGGCCGGGACAGGACGACAAACACAGACAGACAAACACAGATAGACAGAATGACAAACACTGAGAAGCGCTGACAGCCACTGCAGAGTATACAACACAATGCAGAGGAGCCAAGCACACAGAATTATATATAGACATATAGTTTACATGCATGCATTGACTTGTTCTGTGCAGATAAACAATCACACATAGGTACCGTGCGGTATACATACTATTTGTGCAATGAAGCACACACTCATAGGTACCTACACACATAATAATATGTTGCATATATTTACATACTTACCTTAAGTGGTAACCCCATTTGATGAAAGTGGCAAAATGGAGAAATTACCCTAAAGCATTGTTATTACACCAAATGTGGAAATATTGCACGTTATATAACGAATATACTCATTTTGTTGCCAAAAAGTCATTTACAGACAAAGGAATTTACAGTATGTTATCTCAGTGATGTTAGTGATGTTTGGGGTCAATTAGATGCAGGAGAAGTCTGACCTACATCTCAAAGCTGTTATAAAACTCCAATAACAGAAATTCCAATAGACATATTTAGAATTTTCAAAAGCATGTTAATAAGCAATTAGAAAAAGTAATGGCGCATCAAGGTGATAAAACAATGTTCAGTAAGATTTTTGAACAGAACATTAGGGTTAAAGTAGTTCAATCTTAAAAAGATGTATACAGACACTACAAGCAAGAAGTGAAAGACTGCATATACTATTCAAACCACAATCCTAATTCTCACTTTTCTCAAAATAATAAGGCTTAATAACTCCTATTATATTGTCACACTCTTCTGCTTTACTTTATTCAGAACCACAAATAGAGAATTTTAGTTAGCATTTTTCTAAACCTGTTCAATACCCTTAAATCTGTATTTTCTAAACCTCCATCCACCATGCCGACACTGCCAATAAAGCGAACCACTGATCAATGCTTTGCAGACTGTACTAATTGATTAGTAGTGAACAGAGAGAGACCGGTCTAATGGCTGTTCCTGACTGAACAGGCCTCCTCATATGAGAGCAATTGTTCATTACAGGGCTATTTCATGGTGTTCGTCACTTTGCAAGCTTCTGTCTTTCATTCAGCAGCGCGTTGGATGGAGGAATGGCCTCAGGATATATTGTCTGCTCAGAGCTTGAATGTTGTCATGCTAGTTCCCAGTGTTTTGCCTTGTGCGATTCAAGACTTTGAAAAATGGGAAATGTGTTTCGCAGACTTGGGAGAGAAGGGCTGAATGTGATATCAGTGTTACCCAGTGCAGGATGTTAAGAAAAGTCTGTGGGAGAATGGAGTTTCAGTTCAATCGGAATCTGCAAGTTATGTTTTAGTACTTATGGTGGATGTAATGTTTTATTACAATCAGTGTTACATCCAGGTTTTAGAATGCTTTTTAATGTTCAGCGCTCAGGCAGAACAATATTCAGCTCATACAGTACAGAAAGAGTTTATATGGTTTACATGCAGTGCAGTATGCTATTTGTTATTATTGAATACCCATGTTCAACAGCCGTGTTACTCCGAAAAAGCCAAAAGCAATAAGTCATGGCAGATTCTTGACTGTTGCTCTGAGTTGAATTATTTACCCTACATTCCAACAATATGTAAAGTACCCAAACCATCTCAATCGAAATCTGCTTGCAACACAGCTCAGTGACTTTCTCCATACTAAAAATAGACCTCTGGGCATGACAGCAGCCATACATTATTTCTACCGCACACGCACGCGCACACACACACACACACACACACACACACACACACACACACACACACACACACACATGGCTCATACATCTACACAGCACACATAGCTCCACATATAACCTCTGATGCATTATTTCTCTAGCCTTCAGTGCGAGAGTCACAGGTGAGTCTTGGGCGCTTTCATCATAGTCTGGCTGTCCGGCTGGCTGGCTGCAGTCTCATCTGTCCCTGGGTTGAAATTGCCAATAAAGAGGGTCTCATATAGATCACCCCCGACGGGGGCTGGCAACCTGTCATGCAGACCATGATTCCTAGCTCTCAGAGAGGGGAAGAGGGACAAATAACCCTCTGAATCTCCCTATATCTATCTCCCCCACTTCCACACTCTCTGTCTTCTTTCTCAGTCACACACACACACACACACACACACACACACACACACATGCCCCTTCCACCCCTCTCCAGCAGGCCATAAAGTGCCACGTGAAAGGGATATAGTGGACACAGTCATAGGAGAGACAAGTGCCGGCCTGAGCTTTCACTTTCCCGCTCCAGAGGTAGTGAATCAAACTAATGGGTTAAAGACATGAAGACGGATGAGCGGGAGGATTAGGACCTGAGTAGAGGTTTCCCAAATGCCTTCTCATACACCTGTGATTTTTAAACATTTCAAATTTTGCAATCAAAAAGACGGAGTTTCATTTTAACCTGTTGAAAACTACAACAACAACAAAAAGTACTTAATGTGCCCCGGACCACAGCACTTTTACAAAACAGGCCACTAAAAGCCACTCACAAGTGAATCTGCTCCTCATCTGATTTTGTATTATGTTATTTTGATTTTGTATGTGTTAACTATTCTAATCGCAAAGCCTAGATATGAGGTCATGTGTGGAACATGTCAACAGATTTAAGTCTTAAAAGTAATTTCCAATGTAGAATTATATATTTTTTTAAACTGATCCTTAAAAACAGTAAAAGTACTCCATTGTCTCAATGATAAGTGGAACATATTGGTTTCATTATTTTTCAAGATACAGTTTCAGTGGTTTCAATACTCCTATAAGTTCCACATGATCCCATTTATTTTCTCACTTTCTTATTTCAGATTTTTTTTTTAAAGTTCACTTTTACGAGGCAGTCCTGGTTTAGATGCAGCTGGACTGTGAAGAGAGCTGGACTTGGTGATTTTTGAAAGACCCACAGTGCTCCCTGCTGGTGAAGGACAAAACAGCAAAAGTATTCTGAAGCTGCACACAGAAGCTCCATCTTATAGCCAGCGCTTGTGTATGTGTTTGTGTGCATGCTTTAATAACCTCTCATGAGTTGCGTGAGCTCAAACCTCCAACAACATGAGAGCCCCCCTTCATCAACCTCCCGGCCACAGCATAACAGTTTCCTTCAAGATTTTGTCTGAATCATGGACGAAAGACACCGAGCCAGAGTGAGACAGAGAGAGAGCGATGGAGAGAAACCTGTATGGCCAGTGGGCAACTTCAATAAAAGACAACCTGACTTTTCAGAAGCTATAATAATCAAGATCCTCCAACCGAGGTTGTTTTGTCTGAGGGGGACACGGATGGCTACGGGTAAGGAGGAGGAAATTCAGAGCGGTAATTAATAGTCCTAAGTGACTGCTGCTGGATGGGAGGCAGGGACAGGGTTTGTTGTTACTGTGAGCTGGTACTGTGTCCCCCAGCATGTCCTACAGCCTTGTGGGTTGGCATGTAAGCAGAGGCGGAGGAAATGGAGAAACTGCCTTTATCACTTGTTCGTTTGTCTCGAGGGGGCTCTCCTGATCAGTTGGAGACTCAAACGCCCTCGTTCTACACACACAAACACACACACTTATGAGCATGCCTTCCAATGCTAATCTCGTGTCACAAATGTTAAGGGAAAGACATGAAATGCCACAAAAATGTCATCACTCCACTCCTGTCACTGGCTCATCCAGCCCTTCCATCCCCCTTGTAAACATATTTGAACATACACTCATTTGCATGTGTGTGTGTTCGTGTGTGATGGAGTGGGGGGACCAGCTTGTTGTTTTTAGCCTTTGGGTGCCTGTTTCAGCAGGGTGGTTCCTATAATCCCATCACTGTTGTCGTCACGAAGGCCCAAAGGCCCCGCCTAGAGGTGCGACATTTCTGGCATCCTCTGACTCTCCTCCGATACAAGAGCCAGCAGCTCCGGAGCCAAAAGACACACTGTGCGGACTACCACTAGTTATATACTACACTGGCTGAAAGTGACTTACTGTATAGTGGGTTTGGCTTGGAAGTGAATGAAAAACATGTCACGGAGATGAGGTTTAAGTTTTGTTTTCAGATTAAGTTTCCAAACCGGAAGATTAAAACTAAAGCTTGAAAGAAGTCATAGATTAGTTGATTGAAAGGAAATGTATTGTATTTTCATAATCAAATGCAGTCCAATGTGTGGATTTGCTGCTTTTTTCTGTTGCATGTGATAGTAAACTAATAGATTTGGGTTTGGGAATTTTTTTTGGAAAGAAGAAAAGAACATCACTGGGCTATTGGGAAACTATGACAGGCATTTCTTTTCACCATTTTCTGACATTGTATAGACCAAAGAATATACTGAGCATGAAAACAATCTAAAACATACTCATACCAGAAGTTATGTGGATGACTTGGTTGACTTTTTTCTTTGTGGTCATTTTCAAATCAAAGGAGCATTATGTGATGAAAGCAAACCCCTCAAGAATTTGTATTTTACAGCTATTACAAAAAATATTATTTAAACTTACTGTACATACTGTAGGCCTACTATACAAACTATTACCCACTTACCAAAATCTATTTTCATGGTAGTTTCTTTAAAAACTCAACCATGCATCAAGCTCTATGGATGAGATCAAATCAAAAATAAAACCTGACAGGAGCGGAAGGTAGGGGCAGCACTCCGACCCCCATACATCTGTCTGTCTTCTTCTGACAACTCGCAGCCTTCTCCCAAACTGTCACCCCGCCGCCTGGCGCCCGTCCCCATGTTCACTCCACACTGGGGATCCGACCTAGCACCAATATGCAATTTCACCAATCCGTGCTGACAGCGTTCATGTCGACTACTCACAACCAATCCCTCCCCTCTCCTTCTGCGAGCATCTGCGTGGTTAAAATACAGTATTCAGTCAGAAAGCTTTCCCAGGTCATGAAAGGTAACAGAGGAGACAGGCGGGGCTGTGGCCCTGCATCCCAGCTAGACAAATCAGTGTAACAGCATATTGTAAGCCTAGGCAGAGGGGCATATATCTACCAGGACTGAGGCTGTGTTTATGGCTATGCCTGGCTTGGGAAGCCCCACGGCACTATCGGTGACCCCCCACTGTAGATTTCCTTACTAATGTGACCCCAGATTGTGTATCACAATCGGCATGAGAAAACTCCCACAGGCTACAGTTAGTCCTGGGCACTGGGGATCGTTGTCCTCAGCCCGCCTGAGTACAGACAGGATGTGGCAGCTTGGAGGCATTTAGTTAAAGGAGACGCACTTTAATGCTGCAGGCATTCATTTACAGAAGCCCTACTAAGTGTATGACGTGCTGGAGCCTATAAACAAACAACAAAAATGGAAGGTTAGATGAAAAAAAGAAAACAGAGAATTAGCCTTACCTTGTACCATAGCATCTAATCATTTGTGATAGTCTGTGTACTCATTCTTATAATTAATTTGTTTTCCGGGAGAGCTTTTTCTCAACAAATTGGGTTTAAAAATATCATCTGTTCTTTTATATTAGGTACACACAGTGTAAGGGTAAGATGTGGATACATGGGTATGTGCAAGGCGATAAACATCAATGGAAATAGTTCACATGAAGCATAACTGCTGCCCACATGAGAATCAAGGGGGCCTAGATTCTCAATAATAAACTGCGCTGCAAGATTATGGTCCAGGTATTCATCATTATCTTATTATTATCATATTCAGTGAGCAAGATATTCACAATTGACCCAATAGAAAGTTGATTCTAAACATTAGAGCACTGGAAGTGTAATCTGGAAAACCATAGGAATACTAAGTATTAGCATAACTCAGCAATAGGAATTCATATTTTTTAGACATACTGGCCACGTGATGATGACATTAAGATAAAAGATGGAGAGACTCACATATTTTCTGTGGCCGTCTTGTAATTACAAGCTGAACAGAACAATTTAGTCTTGTATGCTTTGGCTAAAAATGCTAAATTGAATTCCATGTGGAATATGGACATTGTATTCACCTTTTTTTTCTTGTTGTGAAAAAAAATATTAATATTAATGGACAATGCTGTTGGCCCCACAGGCTTTTTTCATGGAAGACATGTCACTGTAGAAAAAACCACAGGTGTAACCCACAGTGGGCTTCAGTTTGGACTCGCCAGCCTCCATCTCCCTTACTCTACATGTCTTGTATATATTATTTCAGTCTGAATAACGTCAATAAAAATCCAGAGCAATAATATGAATTTGACTTGTATTGCTGCAGTCGCTGACAACACCTCGAGCCTTGTCATCCAGGTGAGCTGTTACAAAGTGGGACCGCTGGGGCTGAAAGGAAAGCTTGTAGTGTGACACCTCAGCCCAGCTGTCAGTCTCTATAGTGTCACACACATACACACACAAGTACATAGTCACACACACACTTGGACAGTATATACTTAATAAGCCCAGTTTTGACTGACAGGTGACATTTCATTATGGAGAAATCGTAGAGGCACAGTGCAAATCCAAACAGACACGACACACACAATGTCACAGCCAGGACACACTGCAGAGACAGACAGACAGACAGAAACACTTTGCTGCAGGACTTCAGACTGAAACTCCAGACCTTCCACTGTCATTTTGATTCAATTTAACCACAAATCCTCATGGAAAAGTTCTGTGAAAAACAGGCATGTTACTATGAACTAGCAGCTTTGCATAACACTCATTTTTTATCAGTTAACCCCACGCTGCTGGGGAGGTTTGGATTACAGAGTTGAGCCCACCTATTGAATGCTGCTGGTATATATATGCTCATTTGCAATAACAATATATTGTAAATTACTGATAGGGTGTGTTTGCTTTAAATGAACCCAGATTAAATAAGTAATTAGGTCAAGCATACTAACAAATCACATCAGTTTAGATGGTAAAATACCTACAGAAGCCTGGTTTTCTTTTGTTTGTTTGTTTTTACTCGTAGGCACTTTATGGTAATGATGAATGATTAATGAAATGATTAGCATTTATCTGCCAACCATAACGAGCTTTGAAATGAAACCTTTTATAATATTGTAGCTGATGTGTGAAAATGATCTCCAGTGTGGCCTATAAATAATTTTTTTTTATATGTGAACTAAAAACCAAAACCTCGCATAGGCTAAAACGTTGTGGTCCCAAGTCGCATTTTGAAATGACTGATACAGCCGTAGTGTATCAAAAGTAATATGGTATTTTAATGTAATCATTCACAGTTTCAAATGTTACGTTTATTTAATTTAATTTTATTTTATTTTATTTTATTTTATTTTATTTTATTTAATTTAATTTTATTTTATTTTATTTTATTTTATTTTATTTTATTTTATTTTATTCAGACGCTGCTCATTCACTGATGCAATGTAATGACGGACTGTCGTGCTGTGTTTTTATTGGTTAACTCTACAGTCAGTCAAGCTGTTGTGGGCAGGAGTTGAGTCTTTTACCCAATCGGGTCAAACGCTGCTCTGCTCCTCTGACAGTCAGAATCAGAAACATGGCGTTACGGGAGCTATCATCGCTGGAGAAATACTTAGGATTGAAAAAGCCGAACAAGTACAGTACACAGGGGGATAAAAAGGTGACGTGAGCGTACATTTTTGTGGCGTCCACTGTTGGCTCTAAACCGCTATTTCATTTTATAGGAAGCCTATACGCTATTGTAATTAGCACACAGTAGCTAGCTAGATATTGCTAACAAGCTAGTCACGTGTGTTGAAAATATGGGTTAAAATCTGAGTTTTCGTGGCATATCTACCTTGTGTTATCAGTTGATAATCATCTTTTTCATCGGTTAGACTGATACTCAAATCTAGCAACAACAACCTTTAATGCCAGCTGTCTTATTTCCACAACTCAGCACAATGGAAATAGATCGATGCTTTGCGCATGCCCGTCCATTGAAGTAAAGTGATGGGAAGAGAGGGCACTCTGCTGTCATAAATTCGCTTTACTGAGAAGCGCTTTAAAATGAACCTTCAGTATTGATGACTGAAAGGGGGAGGAGAATAACACAACACCAAATGTATCTTCAAGTCTTATGTACTGAAAGTTAGCATAGCCTAATCTTTATGGAAAATGTTGAAAACAAATATTCTCGTATCCCCAAATTGAGCACTCTGACCTAGATATTAACCTACATGCTCAAACCTCATTTAATTAATCAGTTTTATTAAGTAAAATGTTGATAGTCACATGCGTATTACACTCCCTCAGAGTCAAACCGTTTTATTCATGAATGTGTAAAGTTATCATGGGTGCATTTTGCTGTCGCTGGAACTGAACAAACCTGTTTTTAAGGAGGTGTAAAGCAAATCCAGGGACATGTGATGTCTGGTTGCCTAATTGTTGTAAACTTGAATAAAATCAACAAAATTCACTTTTTTTTTTCCCACTCTCTCCATCTCACTGCCCTCTCCCTGTCTCATGTTTCCATGCAGATACCTGTGCTACAGAATAATAATGGTCCTCCACTGGTAGGGCTGGTGACTATCGCCTGTCACCTGGTGAAAGAGGCCAAGCGCCCAAACCTGCTGGGAGACTGTGCGGAGAGCAGGGCTGTGGTGCAGCAGTGGCTGGAGTACAGAGTCACCAAGCTGGACGGCTGCACAAAGGAAGACATCAAGACCATCCTGAAGGTAGAGAGAAGCTGATATTCAAGAAAGTTATTTTCTTGTTCTTCCAAATTGCTTTTGTGTTGTCTGTAGACCCAAATGCATCTCAGTGTATGACTGTCCTAGATTTTATTGGTAGATTCCAAGCTTTGAATCAGTTCAGTTTGTCAGTGCTGATTCTGTGTTTAATTTTTTTTAGGATTTTTGGGGGGGGGGGGAGACATTAAAAAAAAAAATGATTCCCTACCTTTTGAGGCGGCATAGCATCTCATTTTCTCTCACGATCCCCCTCTCTGTCCATCAGCTAGGCTGTGTTTGTCTTGTTAAAGCACAAGCGACAGGAATACAGACTGATGTATGGCCCTTCAGTGACATGGCCCCACACGACAGAGGAGAATGCTTTTAATGTGCCTGACGCCAGTCAGCGTGAAATGGATCGGCAGCCACTGGTCTGCTGGACGCTAGGTGCCTCTTGGCACTATCGTGTGTGTGTGTGTGTGTGTGTGTGTGTGTGTGTGTGTGTGTGTCAGCGAGACACACTGTTGTGGCATGGCTGAGGAGTCATGCTATGCGGCAGCATGTTATCTGGACAGGCCTCTTAAATATTTTAATGGTGCCACTTACAGAAAGAAGTCGCCCTGAGCAGCTCAGTTTTGGAGGCCGGTGGCCTCCTGTCCTGCTGCTTTAGCTCCGTCCATAACACTCTTCTCTCAAGCACACTAGTCATCTCCCATTAAATTACTCGGAGACAAAAACTGTTGACTGCAAGACTTCTTGTCAACTTTCTCACCCCAGGATGCAAATAAGAAACTCATAGTCCTTCAAGCTGAGACCTGTTTCTGAAGTGAACATCTTGTCACTCATGTAATGTGATAATAAACACGCTAGGCCAATTTGGCCCTGAACCCAAAGATAGCTGAATATTGGGAAAAGTCTGTCACTCCACCTTAAATAAATTAGGCCAGTACTTCCTGCTGCCACAGAAGTCGACGTTTTTATTGGTTTTAATAAACCAAATGCTCAAGCATACAGCCAGTTACATCTAGATACATCTCAGTTCCCCCTTTGTCTTTAGTCAACGGAGACCACCACCATCTTGAACTCCATGTACTGCATTACAGACTTCCTGATCTCTAAATTATGATTGCTCTCTGTTTTTGACAGAAATCTACGCACCATTAATGTGAAAGATAGAAAACATAATTAATTTCATATGAGATTAGGGCTGTGCAATTAATCGCAATTTTATCGAGATCGCAATATGGACTAGTGCAACATCCAAATCACGGGGGGGGGGGAGCATCATTTGTTAAAAGGCAAAATATGTGTCAACCCATTTTGGGTTAAGTATTGTGGTGCTGCAGAGATGTCCCAGCCTTGTTTGGTACAAAACCTCGCAAAAATCACACCACAATCATTTAAATATAGTTTTCAATGAATATTAGAATAATGCAGAAATGATCATTCCCTCCAATATCGTGAATCACATTGCAATTGCAATATCAGTCAAAATAATCACAATTAGATATATTACTCATATCATGCAGCCCTATATGTTTTTTTTTCTTTTAACATTTTATGGTATTCAGGCTTTGCAATGTTGAGAGTTCTGAGTTAGGATCAGTAATGGTTGTCTGAAGGCAGAGGGTCAGTAAAAGGTTGTGTTGGGACGGTAAACATACGGTGAGGTCACTGTATCTGGAGTGTGTGTGTGTGTGTGTGTGTGTGTGTGTGTGTGTGTGTGTGTGTGTGTGGCTATACAAATGTATATCAGAAAGAAATTGGCCCAAAGACATATAATGAATTGCAGTAGTATAAATATGTCTTGTGTGGTATTCTTAGTTGTTTATTAGTTCCATTTCTGTTTAATGTAAAAATGACCCGCTGTGCTTTTTTTAGCCTGTACGTGAGCTGCCCAAAGGGTAATGTAAGCATTCGCCCCTAATTCTGTTGTTGTACAATGGTGCGCTGTCTAAATTCTGTTTATCTGAATGTACCGATGAAAAGAGTGCACAGTTTAGGCGGCAGCAGGTAGAGAAGAACCCAGGTTTGGAGCTCCATGTGCTGGGGGGGCTGGCAGGAGAGCTGCCTCTCCTCTGATGCTCGACTGGGCTTCAGCTCCATGGCTGTAGGCTAAGAAAAGCAAGGATCTGATTGTGGAAGGGGAGGAAGTCTGCAGTCTTCATGCCTTGTTTGGCATCACCCACTGTTGCCGCACAATAACTCCATTTGCCCCCAAGATGCTCTGTGTGCGTGGAGTGTTCCCCTCGCACAATGTACAAGTGCTAAAGATGGTCCCTTCCCCTGGGACCAGCACTTCCATGCACGACTTTGCACACATAGACTTGGACTGAGAAACGCACATCATGATGCCCAAGATCAGGACAGCTTCATTAGATTTGTTCATTAGAGAGTTGTAGTCATTTGGTAGCAAATAGCCTGTTTTCTACAGCATCTGTGCTAAGTCGCCAGTCATGGGGAGAGATGCTAAACCCCCTCAGGTTACATATTATTCCTACCCACATAGCACAGCACACAGACACACACGCAAGCTAGGATCCAGACTCATGTAGCTCACGCACCCACAGATATATAGGTTAACGAACCTGCTGTCATACCCCCCCTTAGGTCTGTAGTGTCCATCAAGGGAGAAACATTTTGTAAAAACAAATAAAAAAATGTACGAAAGTCTTACTTTACAGAGCTGCATATTCACTGTACTATCTCTTTTGTTTCACTTTGTTTTTCAGCGAAGCACAAAAGAGTCCGTCTGTACAATAAATCCACAACTAGTTGAGGTGTTTAGTGAAATTCAGAATAAGTCATGACCAACAACAACACCGCCTCTCTGAGAGGAGGCCTCATTAGCGATTCGTGTAAATGTAATTTTCCACCCTAATGTATTCATCTGTCATGTCAAGACAAGCAGGTTTACATAGAAATGCGTACCATGATGCATAAATGAATGACCTCATTTTCATAGCTGGTTATGTTGTGAAACTGATTCTTGCAGGACCTCAACCTCTACCTGCAAGACAAGGTCTACATGGCTGGCAACCAGTTCACCTTAGCCGACACTTTCATGTACTATGGAATCCATCCACTCATAGTAAGTTACCTTCTCTCTCACTTCTGCACCTTTTAAGTGTCACACCGTTCGGATTTCCGAGGGCTCATTATCATTTAAACTGTAATGTGTCGCCAAAACACATACTGAGTTTCAAACAATGCAAATTGGTGAAAAGAAATATGGATTTGATTTAAGTTAGCTTTGGGTCAGGGCTGCTGTTTCATAACTTGTGACTTAAAAAACTTTATTATTTTTATCGGGTTTTCAGATAAACTGTTGCCCACTTACGTGCAATACCAGATCACATTTAAAGCGTTTTGTCACTGAGGATGACTGAAAGTAAAACATGAAGTAAACTAAACATTTCAAAAAAACTTGGACATAATGTTTTGCCTAGTTTTCCAAAGTTGTGTGGGATTGCACATTCAGGGGTAAATGTGATTGATTTGTTTTGTCTCGGTACCAGTCTCACCACCATTTTCCAGAGACTCCATCCATCCATCCATCCCTTCATCTATCCTTTTCCCTCCCTATCAGCGCTCACTTCAGTCAAACCACAACTTTAATAAGCAATTTGTCACAGTGCATAACACACAATTAGACCAGTCATATGGCCAAAGGGCATCAAGACAAGTTGGCAATGAACACACGGGTTATAAACACATTCTCACTTCTCTTCAGAGGAATAAAGTGATGTGGAACAAAGTGATGTCTTTAGCCTCAGACCAGGGACAAGTAAGTTTGTTGTGCCTTCCAGTTTGAAAAAGAAAGTGAGTTCAGAAATGGGGAAGACGGAATGAGATGGAGGGAGGGAGAGATCACATGTTGAGAGATGTCAGTGGTTGTGGCGGAGATGGAAGGTTGCCCCCCCGCCACCAGGCAGAGGAGCGTCACTTTGGTTTGCAATCAGTGTGGTTTTTAACCTCGGGGACAAGGGGTCAGCTAGCCCAAACCTTAACCACAGCCTGTCCTGATGTTCAATTCATGGGAAACAAAATGACACAGACATTAAACCTGACTGATGCTAGAATGGTTTTAGGCTGGTCTGTTGTCTGGGTGGCGAATTTCCACATTCCAGTTAATGAGTTAATGAAAAGGCACACTTCTAATAAGATTTTGTTCCAAGGACATCCTGATGCGTTCTGGTATAATCCTTTTTATCTTTAGGTTTGCCACCTTCATTGTGAAATACCAGGCACACAGACTTGTCAAACAGTGGTAGTTTCGAGAAGGCTTTAATAAGCTTTGCCCTACCGTAAATTTATACATTTCACTGTCAATCACATCATTGCCACGCCCTAAAACACCCCCTGCGTTATCGACGATTTTTAAAATCAACGAGACCATAATTCCAAACATGAACATCATTCTGTATTGCAGAAGACTTAAAACTAGCGATTGATACCATAAAGTCATTATGAAAATGTTTACTGAGGTAATAAATCAAGTGAGAAGTGGGTCACTTTCTCATAGACTTCTACAGAAACTGACCTCCTTTTGCAACTACACGTGTCTCCCCCTGCTGGAATTCAGATAGAATGCAGGTTTAAGGCACTTCTGCATTTGCAGGACTTCGCCGAACCGGATGCGTTGTCTGTTAATATTACACAGTCTATGATTAAAACTAATCTGGTAACACAGGACATTGTTCAGTTACATAAAATATTAAAGAACGATGCCCTCCGTCTTTCACAGCCAACAGCATATACTGTATCTGTTTTCATCCTCACCATCTTTCACATATTGTGGCTGAAGGGTTTCTTTCTATAATCGGACGAACCTCTCCCCTCTCACCCAGGTGGACTTGGCCATCCAGGACAAGGAGCAGTATGTGAATGTGACGCGATGGTTCGACCACATTCAGCACTACCCCGGCATCCGACACCACCTCCCTCCCGTAGTTGTGCCCAGGAACAGACTTTACACCAGCAAACACCACTGAGACCCGACCCCCCCACCCCATCCCAGCCTGACGCATCACAAGCTCGTCTGTCTTTTGGACTAGACCTAGGCAAATTATCATCTAAAATCCAAGAGCGTATCGCTTCATTGTCACAATTTGAGGATGTTTCCACATAGTCACTTCTATCCAAGATCTCCTTTTATCGGATCATGATTCCTGCCTTAATGTTTTGTCCTGGTCACATACCTAAACCCTGTTTGCTCTTTGGATAAAAAAAATCAACAAAACTAAAGCCTAACAGCTTTAGTGTATGAGGAACTGAAACGCCATTAAGGGATTGCTTACGTATAAATTCAAGTTCAGTTCATATTCTTTAACTTCTCAATCATTCAATCCTGCTAACGCTAAAACAAGTTTGGTGTCTTAACCCTTATTCGGTAACTAGGGAGCAAAGATGTGAGACGGTTACGTTGGTCTTTTATGTTTTTTATTGCAAATTTTTTGTAGGACTTTTGGAAGTCTTCGTTTGTATGGTTGTTTTCAAAGGGAAAACTGTACTGGTTGCGGTGAAGTGCTGCTAGCTTGTTAAAAAGGTGTTTCTATTTATGAATTGTGGTTTAATGGTGATTTTGTTTTGAGAAGTTTTAAAAGACTTAACAGATTTTACTTAACTGGCATTATGTCCTCAGGACAAGCAGCATCATCATCACCCCATAATGACCACAGTCATTCTGCCAGCTCTCTGCCCTAAAGAATGTAGTCGTCCCTCTCAGCTCGCATCCCTATCAGGACTGCATTTGTTTTCTTGGGATTTCACTGGACAGTTTTGTTCCTGATTACATCCGCTCTCTGTCCCACTTCCTCACCACCAGTCGTGTGGGCAGCAGTGAGCAGTTGAGCGTCGGCCCCACAGTCAGAGATCAGAGTGAGGCTCCAATCAGTCCCACTACCACCACTGTTGATGCTGCAGGCCAGAGAGAGGGCAGCGGGCTCACCAGCTGCCACACAGAGCCAGCCAGCCAAGGCCAGAACCCAGACCCCTGGGCGACAGTCAGCCACTGTGTGTCATTTCAACCCTCGCTCTCCCACGGGGCTACTGGCGAGAGAAGGACGAAGGGAGGCAGCCAGGGAGGGAGAGAGGGAAGGCCATAGAGAGGAAAAAGAGCACCCAGAGGCCGAGGGATCTTTTTGTGACGTGAACAATGATCCGTCCCTCGGAAAGCCTTACTGCTGCTGGCTGGAGGTTTGCTATTGGCACTGTTAACAGGCCATGTCGCTGCTGTGGTGTCAGAACCTGTAATTGGCATCATGAAGGTAATGATAAGTAGACAAAGAACAACAGAAAAATACATCTCATTGAGCTAAATTCAAATGATCATTGCCTTTGCTGACGTATAAAACTATTAAAAGACACTAAAGTATTTTAACACAAACATTGAATGTTCTAGTCTGGATAAATCTTAGAATACTGGATGCTTTTCCGTTTGCATCAGTGTTTCTGTTGTTCTTTACTGTCTTCTGTTAAAATGTTTTCAGCCACATTTTCTCATTTCCTCAATCCGTTGCTCTGTTGCTTCAGTGGTTTTCATTATCTGATGTTACCAAGCTGATCATCCTTTGCCAATAAATCAAAGGGATGCACACCTCATGACCCCTGACTTCTATGCACGATCTTTAAGTGTGTACTTTTTGTATTCTCCAAGAATTTGTTTTGCGTAATCCAGCCAGAAGACGAGTTCAATGGAGTTCCACTAAGACAGCTGGCTGTGTGTTTGCAGCAAGTGTTGTAAAGATATGAAGGATAAAAACGGCTTGCAGTCATTTGAGCAAGCCTTGTGACTACTTTATGATGTGGTCTAGCATTAAAGAAGCTTTTGTCCTCGTGTTTGTGGTGATACCATGGTTCCAGACCATGTAGGATTGAAAATACCTTTATTGTTATGGATATCAATGATCTATAATGAAAAGATACGTCCCTTATCGTTTCCATTTGAAAAAATTCTGTCAATTAAATACAGCTTAACACAAAACACAGATGCTTTAAATGACTTTCACATTCATTTGGTAAGTTTTTTTTGGCATTTCTTTTGAATGCTGTTGAATTTGACGTTTCTATTAAATCAGGAATACTTTGATATTTTGTGTCACGTTTCGATCAAATTGCCACGCCTTTTTTAGGCACAGCCAAAATGTCCTTCAAAAAGATTAGAATTACAGAACATAAAAACCAAAATATAATTTACAAAACTCAAAATATAGAAAGTAACTGATCAAGGTGATGGTAAATTAACGTGCACTCAAATAAACTGATAAAAATCGTCGCAGCTGTTAACGTTAAAGTTATTATAAAGTGGAGACTCTATATCCTCGACGTTCCACTTCCGGAATTGCTCCATTGCCGAAGGAAATTCCGCCGGATTTCACTCATTTAGACTGGATATCTGTTGCCTTGGGCTGACATCAGTCCAGACAGCTAGCTAGACTATCTGTCCAATCTGAGTTTTCTCTCGCACGACTAAAACAACTTTTGAACGTACACACGTTCCACCAAAACAAGTTCCTTCCCGAGGCTATTTTGCAGTGGCACCGTGGCTCCGTACGACACTCAGCACCGCCCAAGACGATTGTGATTGGTTTAAAGAAATGCCAATAAACCAGAGCACGTTTTTCTCCCATCCCGGAATGCCGTGTGGACTAGCCAGACCCTCCTCCGCAGCGCCGCGTTGGAGGACGGTCTGGCAAAGCGAGACTGTAAAGTGGATGACTTGTTTTGGGGTTGTTTTTTTTTTGTGGGGGGGTTTAACTTTATTTTCCAGCAATGATTCAAAACTCATCAGCACCAAAATATACAAAGATGATTATTCAGTCATTTTAAAACTGCTCTTGTGTGTCTCTGCGTGCTGACTGTTGGCAGAATCTCAAATAGCTAGTGTGGTACGGTCTCACAGTCAGGCTCCCCGCTGATCAAACCTGAGTGAAGTCAGAGCCAGACTTACTGATGAGGCCACAGCGGGTAACCAGGACAGAGGCACCAATTAAAGGCCACCTTCCCACCAACTTCTGAAGGCGAGAGGAGCAACACTCAGCAGGGGTAGCCCTGGATCGACACGCTCAACACCCACCCAGATTACTAACTGCCCCTGGCAGCCTTGTTGACCTTTGACCTCTCCCCATTGCCTGTTGAGGGAGAGGTCAGAGTTCAATAAGGTATCTACTGATGATTTCATCTCTCACCGTGAAGCTGTGGCCTCTCTCTCTCAGAGCATGAAGGGACAGAGGTGAAAAAAGCTGTGAAAACATTGGTGATTTTACTAACAAACCGAATTGCAGGTTCAACAGAATAGAAAAAGTTGATATTTAAAGTGTGCATACAGTCTTTATTATTGACTCCTACAATACAGACTTCACAAAGAGCCACTTATTCTGCAGAACTTTAAAGTTTTTGTTGCTTTAAAGGCCACTAAACACTGATTTGGGGCTTTCCCCAGACAATTTTTTTGAGACCAAAAAGTTTAACATGACAATAGTAATATACAGCGATGCATTGACTACAGAGGCCCATCTAGTCCAACCATACAAAAAATCAGTCACAACAAAAAAGGAGTACAGGCCTTATAATAGAAAATGAATAATTATACACATGACCTAATGGACAGGATATTACATCACTACCAGAGGTCATGACTCTAAGTGGCCCTATTTCCCGGTCAACCCCCCACCTGGTCCAGCTATACAACAAGATCACAATATGTTTGTTTTTTTACTCTCAAATTGTCTTACGTATTCATTCATTTCACTAAGGGAGATATATCTAACTGACCATGATAGTTTTGCCCAACAGACTTCTGTAAGAGGTGGACTGCAGGACTATACCAAATCATATGTATATAGGGGGCCCCATTTGTCAAATTGACAGAGCATGGAAAAGGTGACAGTCATAAAATGTGAGAGAGATGCAATGAAATCTTTGGCTGTCAATCTGAAACGGTGGTTCGAGACACACGCTGACGGAAAATGTAGAGTTTTGGAGACCAAAAACAGCCTACGCAAAGACAGCGTCAAAAATTTCAAGCAATCAAAATATGGCATGAAATGATGTAGAATATATACAGCATTGATTCACAGCAATTCATCGCACTGCATCTGGCATGTCTTGAAATTGATGTCATACATTCTGACACAGATTGCAACCAAGATTTTATCAAACCAGTCTGGCTTACTGTGACATGCAATCAACATGCAAGATCGGTGTTATCGCACAGTGCGTGGGGAATGGGGGATCCATAAACCTGCAACATCACATTTTAGTTCAGCCAAGGACCCTTGTTGCATGTCATGATCTTCTGTTCCCAGTGTCTCCTGTCATCTTTCACCATCAACTTTCAAATAAAGGCTTAAAAATCATGCTATCAAATAATTTGGAAAGAGTCTAGCTTCCAGTAAGCCTACACACTATAAAGTTTAAAGGGTTTTGGAGGCGAGGTGGACCCTGCGATTCATTGGGATCATAACAGGATAACGAGACCTGAGTTTCACCAAAAAGCATTACTGTCCAACAGTGAGCCAAAAGCTGCAGGGACCATCCTCAAGCACTGCTTTCACTTCACGAGGGAAACATCTCCCAACACCTTCGTCACCTTGGGTTTACTAACCATATTAGAAAGACAGTCCCCGCTCCACCCACACAACAACAAACAGCCATGCAGCCACCACCACTCATTAATTCTTATTAACAACATCAGGGAGAGGGAAGCGCATTGGTCGCGACATCTGCTAAGAACAGGACTCCCCATCTCTCGCTGACTGATTCAGTGGAACAATCGGCACCGCGTGGTGGTGAGGGGAGCCTTAGCATGTCTTAAGCTCTTTTGACAGGACTTATCGGCCGTGCTTTATCCCGGCCTTACACATAGTGACAGTTGTACCATGTGCCTATAAAGATGGCATCTGATTGTCTATTGCAATTACATGAGTGTATGAGCAATGGATGCAGCTATGACGGACACAAGGAGGGAGGGGCGGAGGCATGTGTTTTCCACAACTATGTTCTAGTAAAGTTGTTCCTGTAGACATGAAGGAGAGACATGTAGGAAGGTACAATTCACATTTTGTGTTCATGTGTGTCAAAAAAACACAATCATAACTATTTGCCATCTCCAGTGCAAAATACCTTCTACTGTATTAGTTTTGGTCATTGTTTCTATCATTTGTGATAACATTGTACTCACCAAGTTAGTTGCTGGAATCTGGAAAGGCATAGACAAAAAAATGCAACTACACATAGGGGTTCAGTAGCTACAAAGACACCATGTGGGGACCCCAGCATGATGCTAACAGATATTGTTGAGAGTGAAAATAGCATGATGTATGTATGTTTTTTTATTTTCGCCTTTCAATTACACGCAGCTAGCTACGATTAATTGAATCGATTTAAATATAAGACCACTTTTGCAGGGCAGGGTCCCCCTCATATCAATTAATTATCTATGTATGTTTTTACTGATGCCTATATGTTTTTAGCTTTTTGTCTTTAGGTCCGTGTACACGGACAATAAAGTGGTATCTATCTATCTATCTATCTATCTATCTATCTATCTATCTATCTATCTATCTATCTATCTATCTATCTATCTATCTATCTATCTATCTATCTATCTATCTATCTATCTATCTATCTATCTATCTATCTATCTATCTATCTATCTATCTATCTATCTATATGGCAACAGCAGGGAATAGTCCCATATTTAGTAATGACACAGGGTGGATCTTCCCACTGTCGCTTGAACTATTAGTTAAAACCTTCGCCGTAGGACACCCGGTAAGCCCTTGAGTCAAATGTAAATTCAGCTTTTACAGCTTCCTGGTTCCACTTGGACCTACCATACTGACCTTAGTTGTTCAACGTATCCTCATACAACTGTTTGTATGATATCTTACAAAAAGTTGTGCACTATTTTTCAATGCAATTTACAACAAATGTCCAGCAACACAAGCGATCCGCTCTGCACAAGCCCCTGCAGTGCAGAGCCTGTTAAGGCAACAAAATTATTTGGTTAGGTTCAGGAAAAGATCGTGGTTCGGGTTCAAATACGTATGTTTGTTACGGTACTTACATACGTGGTGAATGCACACTGTTTGTGTGTGTTCACTGTCCATTTTAAAGTGGTGTAGATCATTTGGCTGAACCGTTGACTTCTTTACAACCTGTCTGAACTGACCTCTCGTTTCTCGCAATGTCTGACTTCTATTAGCAAATCTATTGACTTGCTCATATCATAATACGTAGAAATGATGACCAAAGTTGTAATAAAATAGTCTCCTTTAACTTTTTTATTAGAGGGCTAGTGAATGCCTATCTCACAGTACTATGGATGTATGTATATATGCTGATCTTCTCTTTCAACATCATGTGTTAAAGTACATCCTTGAATCGGATATCTGTTTGATTGCTTACCTCAAATTGTGGCTCCAAGGGTTTTATATCACTATTGTGAATTTGCAAATACCAGTTCACCATATGTATGCATTAATGCCAACAGAACTTCCTAAGTTGTTTTTATCCGCTCTATCTCTCTCTATCTCATGCAAGACACAGCCTCACCTTGGATTGCATAAGGATCCCAGGTGTGCAGCAAGACCAGAGTTTTACGAGATGTAACCACTCAGCTCATCAATCAGAGATGGGTGGCTGATTCGGCACGTTGGTGCTAAAGTACATATGTGTGACCCGGAGGCAAGGAGATTGCACAAGATTGCACCTTAAAAGTCTCTCTCTCTCACATACACACACACAGATAACTGTTGTTGAATTAGCCGCCTCGATCGCTCCTCACCCCTTCTGCTGATCTACCTCAGCTGCAGCTCCTTCACATTTTTCTGTCTGCGTGTGTGTGTGTGTGTGTGTGTGTGTGTGTGTGTGTGTGTGTGTGTGTGTGGTCATGCACCCATTCATGTGGTTATGGTTTTGGCCTGGGGGTAAGAGGTGAATTAAGGGGGAAGGAGGCAAAAAAGCGAAGGAGAGGGTCGACCCACTGTAGCAACTGGCCTGTAGCAATAGTTAGAAAATGTGGAAAATATTCTTCTTAGTCACACACATAAGCAAAATTTTAAACATTTTTAACTATCCTATTAAAATGATTCCTTGCAATGCTACACTTGGCCTTCAAGTGACTTCTCATTTGCCGTGCTGTCACATCGTGTGGCCCTGTCACAATCCTCATCCCTTTATTCAAATGTTCCACAAATTAGGCATACATTTATCCCCCTCTCCTGCTCCATCCAACCCACAGGTCATGCCACTTAACTTCAGCCTGGCCCCCTGCTGTAATAGGTTCTGATAGGAAGCCTCCAGGGAAGTTGACTTCTCAGTGAGAAGTGATACTAAAAGTAATTGCAGCTGAAACCCTGTGACAGGGGGGTGTATTTAGAAAAAAAATGGAGAGTGCAGCACAGGGAGGATGGCATTTGTAATAAGCATAGAGGATATTTGGGGTGGGGGGGGACTGCTGGGTGGGCAGAGAGTAGAGAGCACTGCCCTCAGCCATTTACTGTAATTTGACCTCCATGGGAAAAAAACAGCAACACTCTCCCTATTTGCATATTCCTCTACCTCATCTGCATACGTCACCAGGGCGATGAATTGTTTGATCCCAGATCTTTTTTTATTATAACAGTTTGGTTTTAATTTGTGATGACAAATTTATTAAAACCTGGAGTTAAATTCAGAGCACTTTCTCTTTGTAACGCGTCTCATTTCCCTAATGATTAAAAAACAAGGGGCTGATGACAATGTAATAGAACATAAACAAGGTTTCATATCATTAACTTTGAATATGAGTTGTTAAGTCCCCCTCCCCCCCTCCCCACACACACACACACACACACACACACACACACACACTTTATTATTCTTGTGTGAAAACCAGCTAGTTAATTTTAATGAGGACATTGATGTGGTGCCTGGTGGTTATGGTTGACACAGAGGAATGCTGTAAGGAATGACCTGGCACAATACTTTCACCATTAAAACCATTTACTTTATTCTAAAGAGAAAGAAGAGTCCATTCCATCTGAAGATAATTTAGGGAAGCGCTTAAAGGACAATTCCGGCGCAAAATGAACCTAGAGGTTAATAGCATATGTGTCCCGAGTCGAACGTTCTCTGGGACATGTTTTCATGATAATCAAATGTGTCTCTAGCTTTAAACAAGCTACCGCAAACGGGTGGTTAGCTGCTAACGCTACCTTTCGAGGCAGATGGTAAATCGCTATTTTATACCACTAACAAGGCTCAAAATAGCACCGCACTTCAACGGTAGCATAATGAGGATCCCTACATGTACACGCTACTGTCTTTATAATATCTTTTTAATAAACTGTCTGTACACTTACAAAGTTCTCAATGCTTCGGTTTACATGTAGGGACCCTCATTATGCTACTGCTGAAGTGCGGTGCTATTTTGAGCCTTGTTAGTGGTATAAAATAGCGATTTACCATCTGCCCCAAAAGGTAGCGTTAGCAGCTAACCACCCGTTTGCGGTAGCTTGTTTAAAGCTAGAGACACATTTGATTAGGGACTGTTCATTATTTATTTCAGGGTCCACCGGAGGAGTTTTGGGATCTTCAGTCAAAATAGACCTGACCCTCCCTTCACCAACAATACATTTTGGATGACCCGCCAAAATTATATGGAAAAAAGGGTTGACCCTTCCCAACAATTTATTGACGCCTTCTATACTGGTTTGCACTTGGCAAAAACATACAGATAGCCATTGTTTTTTAACAGCCATGACATATGTGACTAAACCTCTGCATTCTCATCTTATGCATCACATTCCTCTGTTATGGTGTGGTGGCCATTTCAGTAGATTTACTCACTAACATTGTTGTAGAAACACAATAAGCATGGAAATCAAATGCAAACTTCCTGCATTACTGCATTACTTCAAATACTAAGTTACTCATCTAGTAAACTAGTATTCACATGAAATAAAACAATAAAACGTGAGACCATTCAGCAAAGCACACTAGGTAATAAGAAATTCAACACTGGTTGCTATGGACTCGTCACTAGGCTTCCTCAGTCATTATATATTTTAGCATATAGGTAAAGCTGCCAAAGCTGAACATTATCCGAAACTCCATTTCTCAGACGAGCGTCAATTTGGGAGCTTGCATACTACCACTCCTTCCTTCTCAAATGCCTTGAAAAGGCAGTTGTATATATATATATATATATATATATATATATATATATATATATATATATATATATATATATATATATATATATATATATATATATATATAATATCACCGGGACCTAAAGGATATTTGAGTCCGGTATGGCTGCAGCCTGGAGACCTCCCGTCTCATGCACTCCCGGCTTGGTGCAGTCCGCAAGAACTAAACAGTACGGCAATCATGCTAATGAATAAAATTATTTTTTCAGCAGATGTCTCAGTTACAACACGATGGAGCTAGCAAAGCAGTTTTGTGTTTATATGTGCCAGCGGGATTTATTCGGTTTGGGAAATCCCACGGTCTCTAAAGTTACATTTCAAATTGTCTGGCTGACTAAAAAGGGAGGGAACCATCTGCTAGCGATAGGGGCCGAGACTGAGAGCTGGAGCTACATGGATAAATATGCACCAAACAAGCCACTTTAAAATGTTGCTGTTCTCATGAATACAAAAGTTAGGTGACCCTCCCCCCTAGACTAAAATAAATTGATGACCCTCCCCTCAACAAAGAATAAAAAGACATGACCCTCCCCTATTTTCCTCTGGTGGTCCATTCCATAAATACCGAACAGTCCCTTAGCATGAAAACATGTCGCAGAGAACGTTCTTGTCCTTTAAAGCGTAACTCTCGCCAAAATGCAATCTAGGGTCTTTTTGTGAATGTACCCGAGTCAAACTTTCGTTTAAAAGCATATTTAGGACGGAATCGGCACTTTTAAGATTTACCGTATTTTCGTTTTTCGTTCAAATGGCCTTTTGAATTTGAGTGCTAGGTGGCACTTTTATGCTAGCCTCAAAATAGCTATTTTTAAAACACTAAGAAGGCTTGACACAACATGAAACTTTGCTCGAAGTATCACCAGGTGCTCTACACCTTAACGAAAGCATTGACAACATTGTTTGTGTACCCAGAGTTTACTAAAAACAAAGGTTTTGAGCAACTCACGTTAGCAGTTGTTGTTTACGCTATCCGCCATTTTCCCTGTCAAAAATAGGCGATCTCCAAATGCGAATGAACGGACTCCATAGGAGGAAATGTCATTCCTATCTGAGGCTCCTTTTTCAACTACAAGGTCAATACTGTGTTTCACTAACGAGAAAACAACGAATTATCCGTGCATTTATATGGAACTAATCTTTAGGAGCATTCCATCTTTACTCTCCTCCCTCGACTATTTTTGACTGGCTCGATAGACGGCGACCGGAAGAACAACAGCTACAGTGAGTTGCTCAAAGCATAAAATATTGTGAATAAAAGTGCCCCTAGCACTCCCATTCAAAAACAAAAATACGGTAAATCTTAAAAGTGGCGATTTAAATGTTAACTTTACCGCAATTCAATTTTATTTATTATTTTATTTATAGTATCAATTCATAACAAGAGTTATCTCAAGACACTATACAGATAGAGTAGGTCTAGACCACACTATTATTTACAAAGATAACAATTCCAGTAATTCCCCCAAGAGCAAGCATCCCTCAAGAGTCACTGGTTTCCCCTGGGCAGAGATAAATCCAACAAGACAGATAAAAAATTATTTCTCTTAACAATGTTGTGAGCTCCTCTGTTTCCATTTGAAAGATTATTCTAACCACCATTATTTGTCTAATTTATTTTCAGACTTAACACTTCCACCTTTTAATCTACATTACAACAGCGTACATCCCTACCCTGTATTCTCTTTTAGGAAACGTGATGCATCCATTTTCAGTTTGTAAGTATGTTTAAAAAGTTCACACCATAATATACACCATAAACCAAAATATATGCATGACATGCAGTATGGTTAAGTTAGTGTGTGTGTGTGTGTGTGTGTGTGTGTGTGTGTGTGTGTGTGTGTGTGTGTGTGTGTGTGTGTGTGTGTGTGTGTGTGTGTTACAAAGGTGGCTTTACTGCTGACTGGTTATCAACTGAACTAAGGGCATGAAGCTACAATCTGGCAGACACACACATACACACACACACACACACACACACACGAACAGGCAGTAGGCTACATAGAGATGTACACGACATCCCACAGAAAAACTGACTTTGTGATATAAAGCCCTTATAATGAATATTCAAAACACAGTGAGAGGAAATCACTGTGTTAGACAGAAGATCTATAAATGATTTGCGGGGTTACTTTCGTCTCGTAACATTTGAAATAAAAAATTGCAAGAAAAAGATTAACTTTAACAGAATATTTGCTTTACAAATATGCATATAAATCACCTTGATGTGTGGAATCTTTTGCATTTATTAGCGAATTACAAAAACAAAAGAATGTGTTGCAATCACATGCTGGTCGATAACTCCCACATCCAATGTAGCTTAATCTACACAAGATTTTTTAATTGTAATTTAACACAGAACAATTTAGAAATACTCTTTCTGCTGGCCTTGCGGAACAGTAACGTCTTGCCTTTTCTCTGGCCATCTCTCCTGGTGTGGTTGGACTGTACTGTGGTGCCCATTGACAGGAGATTTTAGTTTTTGGATCAGTGAATGTAAAATCCAAACAAACATCTGTACATTGCCCTTTCATTCACTCGTTCCTCAGTAACAACTCACAATTGTGTGTGACCAAGTTGTGTTGCAGAATAAAAGTAGTTTTCCTTTATATTCAGCTTTGAAATACTGTACATGGAATCTCTGGGTTTCCTGTTTATCAAAGCTCATTTAAGGTGTTGTAATCCAAAATACAATCAACCCCTCATGAACGCCAGCAGGCACAGCAACATAAACCACTATTGATTCATTCTCTTTGTTAATATATATATATATATATATATATATATATATATATATATATATATATATATATATATATATATATATTCAGTTCAAATGTATTGCATGTCAAAAACCTTAGATTGAGTGTTTTGAGCACGCAGGCTTGTGTGTTTAACAGTGACAGGCATGGATAAGCAGAAGACAGATCGCTGAAAGGTTAAAGACAAGCTAATTCTCCAATTTGCAGATTGGCCGCTGTTGAGGGCCACTTTTATTTTCACTGGCTGGGTCCCATGAAATTAATTACAGCCTTTCTGTACAGTACAATAGCCAGTGGGCCTTGTTGTTGAAGTGTAGGGCCAGGGGCCTCGATTCACACCCTCAAATCCAAGTGCCAGTTGCATCTGAAAAGAAGACAGTCACTGAACGGCATGGTAGTCAGATAGACAAGCATTACTGATTAAGTTTAAATGTCATAAAGAGAATTTATGCCCTAAAAATGGTTAACTCCTGCTTAAAGTTATTGACCCAGAGGGACAGTCGCTGATTTGTGCACAGTGTGTTTTAGTGCAGGGTTAATAGCATTTGATCTTGAGGGAAGACCAAAAAACACTCCTTATTCAGGCTATATTTAACAGCACATGACACACAGCTGATCACTGGCCTCTCTGAAAAGCAACCGCAAACGACGGTGGTGTGAAATCGACATTTTGGAGAGGAAAACACAAAGTCATCTCTGTACCTCCTGATCCTCTAATGTTGTTCTGCTGAGGTTTACGCACACACACACACACACACACACACACAATGAGCTATAAATTCATCTCAATGATGCCTCAGCATTTCATTAGCTTTGACCCATCCAAAACCACAAGTCTTTGAAGTGAAATCTTGAGGATACAAACACGGTTTCACACACACACACACACACACACACACACACACACACACACACACACACACAAACACTGCCTGCCTCAGGGGTGAAGGTGGGAGGGTGAGTCGGCAATGAAAGACGCTGTTGAGTATGCCGGGTGCTGATAGAGTGCTGATAGGATCTACAATAGACTCCAGTGTGTGGCATTTAGCTTCATGATCAGCTTCACACATGCAAACAGAACACAGAAACACACACAAATGCATACATATATGGCTTTTTTTATGCACAATATGACCATTATCCTTCCTCACAGAGATATATATGTCCACACACACTCAGGTCATACCCAGAGGGAGGGAAACTTTGCCTTCTTAACGGCGGTGGCGGACTCCCCTTGTGACTTTTACAGCTGTCATGCTCCTCTTTACAGCCTTCATTCATCTATTAACCTCAGGGACAGGAGCATGTGATGATGCCTCACAAACACACACGCAGTTAATGTACACGGATGCATAGATACAAGTAAAAAGTTAAGACACTGATCAAGTGGTGACATGGTGTTAATGTGGTGTGTTATTTGTCCTAATGTTATTTCACACTGTTCTGCCATTGCAATGCTAATTATATGGTTATCAAGTACCTACTTGTTTGTTAGGGCTAATTATATCAGGGTTTATTGTAATTTTGTCGCTGTGGAAATAATATTACTATTCTGCAGAGTAAATTGAATCATTTTTACATTACAGGAAACTTATTCCGCTCTCAATGATCTGTCTGTTACAATGTCAGCAATGCAAATTAGATCAGTTTTCTGATGCAGTTTAATCTGAACAAAATCAATCATGTATGACTGAAATGTTTTAGTCACTGTAAATAAAGGCAATGCATTCATCAGAGGAGAGGATTTCATCAAATTAAATAATCCTTGCACGCTTTCAAAACTAATAAATTCTTCATTATGGCACTAAAATAAGATAATGTCACTTTTTCCACAATGCTTTTATTTAAAAAGAAAACTCCCATCTACAGCTAATGTGACACCGCCATCTTCAATGCTTCAGTGGTGAGTGTGACACAACAGGAAACTGTCCCCTCTCTCTACAGCAGCTCTATGGAACTGTTGAGTAGCTTAAATTACTTTTTTTTTTTATCTCAGTAGCCAGGAGTGTTATGCACCCTGCCAGTTGGCGCTTGTGCTTTTTATAGGTGACACAGTGTGATAGACCCTGCCCTCAAACCCTCCATTACAATCATATTGGTCTCCTCTCAACTGTGTTCCTATGGGGCACCGTCACTGCCAAGACTGGCTGAAGTTTAGTCAAAGACATTAAGAGAGCTCCTCCAGGGACAAACATCAGCAGAGAGAAGAGAAGAGAAGAGAAGAGAAGAGAAGAGAAGAGAAGAGAAGAGAAGGGGCGAAGAGAGCAATGCAGAAGTAGCTTAAAGCTGCAATCCATAACTTTTGGCATGTTCAAAGATGGCAGTGTCTAATGTGGCATTTGTGAAGCTGTTTCAACATGTGGTTGTCAATACGCAATGACAAATACAACCAGATCATATGAATGTAGATATGTTATGTAATAAATAGGGCTGTCAGCGTTAACGCGTTAATCGTGATGCGATTAAGGGCGATTCATTTTTTTTAATTGCATTAATCGCATGCCGGCATTTAATAATTTATTTTACACTTCACTCGGCTTTGCGTCGTGCCTAACAGGCTACTATTTTGACCCTTTGCAGCACCGTTACTTATCATCAAGCTGCCACTTCCTCGTAACACATCCTGCTGCAGGCATGATGGAGAAAGACAGCAGCAATGAAATCCTGAATGGCACTTTTTATTTTCCAAAACTCCCGGACGGCTCGTAGACAAGTCGAAAGCCATATGCACATTGTGTAAAGCCGAATTAAAATATCACCGAAGGACGTCAAGCTTGAGCTACCACCTATGGAGATAAGCATAGTAGTACAGTTAACGTGATGCTAGACCACCAGCCCTCGGGGGGCGGGGGAGAGATGAATGTTTGGAAATAAGAGGTTGCTGTGGCCCGCCGTACAGGTTAGTTTGACCAGCGGGCAGCAGCGGTGGGCGGAGCGGGCAGCAGCGGTGGCCGGAGCGGGCAGCAGCGGTGGCCGGAGCGGGCAGCAGCGGTGGCCGGAGCGGGCAGCAGCGGTGGCCGGAGCGAGCGGCCGGAGCAAGCAGCCGCAGCTGCGGCGGCCGGAGCGAGCAGCTGCAGCGGCCGTAGCGGGCAGTAGCTGTAGCGAGCAGCTGTAACGGCCGTAGCGAGCGATCACGGGGGGACATCCTCAGCGGTGAAACACGAACGGGGGCTGGAGTATAACCTAGCTAGGTGGAAAGCTAACGCTAGCCGGCCACCTGTTCCATCAATCCTGCTTGCAAGTGTCCGCTCATTAGACAAAAACTGGACTACCTCCAACTTCAACGAAACTCCCAACGCGAGTTCAGAGACTGCTGTGTTTTTGTTGTTGTGGAAACAACAGTGTACCGGACTATCCAGCCTGTTTCTCTGTCGCCGGGTAAGAGTGGAGATGGGCTGTGTTAACACGGACTGGTGCAGAAATAAGCTGCTCATTAACCGGTGATCACTGGACGTCAGTGAGTAATCAACATTATTTAGGAGTTACTAAACACTATATTGACTTTAGTAAGGATAGGGATTAATCGCGATTTAAAAAATTAATCGTTTGACAGCCCTAGTAATAAAATGATAAAGTCTGGGCACCCAGATAGCTCAGTTGGTAGAGCGGGCGGCCATATATAGAGGTTTACTCCTCGACGCAGCGTGCCCAGGTTCGGCTCCGACCTGCGGCTCTTTGCTGCATGACATTCCCCCTCTCTCTCTCCCCTTTCATGTCTTCAGCTGTCCTGTCAAATAAAGGCCTAAAATGCCCAAAAAACTATCTTAAAAAAAATAAATGATGAAGTCAGACAGCATTGGCACTGTCCACCATTCAAGTGTTACTCTAACTGTGATCTAACCCTTCTTTCTAACTAAAGGAAACATTGATCCCACGCTGTACACTGACATGCACGACACATGTCCAGTGGCACTCCTGCATTGATAGCAGCAGGGATATTTGTACCAATGTCAATCCATTTAACATTTCTTGAGATATGTTAGTCTGGACCAAAGTGGTGGACCAACTGATCAACATTAGTAAAAAGGCAAAATTATGAACCTCATGGTTACTCTAGAGAAAGGTCAGTAGGCTTTATCCTCTGCTGACTGTGCATGTCTGCACAAAATTTCATGGAAATCTAATAGTTGTTAAGATATTTCAGTCTGGACCACATTGGTGGACTGACTGACGACCATTGCCATCCCTAGAGCCAGTCTTCACTCAGGGTCAATTTAATAGCTTTCTCCAGGGCTTTTCAAATGCATCTGATAGTTTTTTTTAGAACTTTTTTGTTGTTGTTGAAATTGTGTTATTCGTCACAATAATAACAGTTATCATAATAACAACTGTTATTATTGTGCACATTGTAGTGAAATTCAATCTCTGCATTTAATCCATCCTAAGCATTAGGAACAGTGGACAGCCACATACAGCATCCGGGGAGCACTTAGCTGGAGAAGGCCGGAGGAGCCTGGGATCCAACCATCAATCTTGTGGTTGAGGGCCAACCCGCTCTACCTCTGAGCCACAGCCAACCCTTTTATTGGATGGAGTTTGCTCAGTTGTCATGGAGATACTATAGATGTCATACTGTATATCATCATCTATATATATGTCATATCCTAGTTAGCCCTTTTGTAATAAAGTAATGCTTTACGTAATGGGCTTTATCCTACGCTCCACCCCATGCTAGCTTTCATATTCGCTGTAATATTTAACATATTCAAGCTGTAATGACCACTAAAAGAACTCCATTTGAACTATACTCAAGTGGACACAAAGAAAACATTATTTCTCAAAAGACATACTGAGAAACTAGAATGTCACTTTTCAAGCCTGAAGAAGCTCTGCAAGTAAGAACAATCACACACACACTCATACAAACACAGAAGAGTGACAGTATCTCCCTCAAGGAGGACTGCTGCCAGTTCTCGCCATGGTGGTCATCAGCGCTAAACTCCTGTCAGGTTCTATCTTACACCCTAACGCACAAACACACACACACACACACACACACACACACACACACACACACACACACATACACTGGTCTGTCTCAGGGCAGGACAGGCTCTCCAAAGGGGTCAATGTGTTGTCACACACACCGGGGAGCAGTGTTGTTGTTGTTGGCAGTCCCTACCTCCTCACTATTGTCCATGTCACCTTACACACAGAAAACCTGCTGTGGCTATTAGCGTGCCAGCATGGCAAGGACACTTTAGGCCCAGAAGGACTTTACCCTGGCTAAAACTTGGCAGCCATCTTTTATCTATTTATTTGTTAGAATAAGTGAGCAGTTCTTTCTCATGCTTAATTTGCAGGCAGTGCACTGTCGTGAAAAAAAGAGTCAGAAACTTAAAAGAACAAAACCTCTTTTGTACCATGAGCTATGGACATAACAGGTGCATAGTTACATAATAAGATACAATGAAAGTCATAATGGGCTATTATTTTTGGAGTAATCTTGGTAAATAAAAGTAATTTTCCAATAATTTTCAAGAAAAAACTATGTAATATGGTACTAATTATAGTGGGAAATTTTGATTTATTTGAAAGAAAAGCTGAATTCAAAACCAAAGCAAATGGTTAATAATTATTGGAACATTTATTTCCCATATTCTTTAAGCTGTAGGTCTGCGTCTACCCACAAATTTTACAGTTTGTATGTTCAGCTGACCTGTGTTAAAGTCATTTATGAACTTTCTTTTCTTTCTTTTTTAAAGATCACGATTAGGGTCTGTAAAAACTCCTGGGTTGAGGGCATGAAATTAAATAAAGATCATTATTTTAAATGGGGGGGGGGGGGTATATATTTTTTGTTTTTGCTAAAGGCAGTGTAGTCTAATTATTTTCTAAGGCAGGGGAGGGTCTTTCAACATTTTATAATGCCAGATTTATGTTGTTTCATTCAGCCTTTGAGATTGATGCAACAAAAAACAGCTCTTACAGAAAAGTTGTTTTTATTCATGTGTATTTTATGTATTTAAGTTCATTTAGTATGTGGTGTCTCCTTTCATGTTGCTGCAATACTTAAAAAGTAAATGAACTGTGTTTTCAGTTTTTCAGCACAGCAACTACGTGATCTAATTTTGACTAGATTGACAGCTTAATCCTCAGGGCTTTCAATCATGCACATTTTCACACATTCAACAGTTGTTTCAAATCTCACGTCTCAGACAGGCTTTCCTTGATCATTTCCTGTGATGTAAATGTTCACTGAGGAAACATTTAATGTTTTGTTTAGTGTCATTTTTGATCATGTGCCTGACATTCACAGCTGTCTCACAACTGGGACAAAAGGAGGTAAAGAAAAAAAAAAAAAAGGAAAAATCTTGGTGGAAATGCCTTTCCACTCAAACATGGTACATCTCTCCCAGGTGACTGCTTAGCACTGGCAGTAATTGAAAACTTGCCCCTGGCACTGTGTGTGTGTGTGTGTGTGTGTGTGTGTGTGTGTGTGTGTGTGTGTGTGTGTGTGTGTGTGTGTGTGTGTGTGTGTGTGTGTGTGTGTGTGTGTGTGTGTGTCATGAGGCACGTGCGTAGGCATGCAATAACTGCTTTTCTGTGACTGAACATGTGCATCTGCTAGTATCAGCATGTATGCGCGTGCATGTGTGTGTTTGTTAGTGTTGGAGCTGAGTATGTGCGTGTATGTATACATGTGTTCTGTGTGTGTCTTAATAAGCCTACAGGTTCACACTAATAAGTCCACCTTTCCTGATTTATGTTGTTGGGACTTTAATAATATTTCCCAACAGGAGAATGAATTAATAAAAAAATTTTAACACCACCCTCCCTTCCCCCTCTCTTTTTGCTTTTCCACAACGAGGGGCCAAATCTCTTCAGCATTTCCAGCCCTGTGAGCTAATTTGACAGCTCACGGGGGTGACGCTGATTCCACTTCGCAGAGACAGGTACCCTAGGGCTAGCCAGCTGGATCGCAGCGGATGCTTACAGATTTGGCTTTAGCTTCATGCTGGGTGTCATCTGTCTCTTTGGTCTGGCGCGGGATAATTTTTGTGTATGTGCATATGTGTGTTTGTGTGTGTGTGTGTGTGTGTGTGTGTGTGTGTGTGTGTGTGTGTGTGTGTGTGTGTGTGTGTGTGTGTGTGTGTGTGTGTGTCCGCCCTGACATCATGTGCCTGAGCAGTTTGTGCCTGGCAGGCCTTGTCTGTCCAGGTTGGCCATCAAACACAGCCAGCATGGCCCTAATCTGACGAGGCACTGCTCCAAACATGCCACAGCAGCCCGAGAAGTGTGTGTGTGTGTGTGTGTGTGTGTGTGTGTGTGTGTGTGTGTGTGTGTGTGTGTGTGTGTGTGTGTGTGTTCGTATGAGTGTGTGTTTGGGTTTGTGTGCATGTGTGTGTGACCCCAGGGCAGACCCCCATTTTTTCCTACCCCTTGCCTTTCTCCTCTGCTCTGTCCCACGTCTAATATCACCGAACACACTCACACACAAACTGAAGAAAAACTTCAAAAACCATCAAGTTGAGCTCAGTCGACGCTTTCCCTCCACCTCACAGTCTCAACTTCTCCTCTGCATGTGTATGTGTTATTTAAGTGCATATGTGTGTGTGTGTGTGTGTGTGTGTGTGTGTGTGTGTGTGTGTGTGTGTGTGTGTGTGTGTGTGTGTGTGTGTGTGTGTGTGTTTGAAATGCTACAGCCAGGATAAGCGATTTTGCCAACCACAAATGGAGAGATATCCTCATTCTTGCACTCCCTCCATCCCCACATCTGTCACTTTGATTGTGGGCACTTTGCGGGACGCTCTGCCTCAACAGGTTTGTAGCCTCCCCCAGCCTGTTGCCCTCAGTCGACTTCGACACTGCCTCTTGGAGAAAGAGACAATCCCTCGCCGTGCTAGGACGGGAGGGGACAGGGGGACAGACCCCCATGGGAGAAATGACAGTGCGGTTCCCGTTAATCTCCAGGACGAGCCCCGAAACGGCGGCAGGGGCCCGCCGCAAACGCTAATCGTGCCCGACACACTGGTCTCCCCCTACACACACACACACACATACACACTTCCAGTCCTCCCTGAAAGCCTGGTCGATCTGAAGCTCCAAGGGAAAAGCGGCAGTTCACTGCATCGCGAAATGGGCCTGACAAGGTTTTGTCCCGTTTTGCTGTGAAAGAGAAATATCTTCCCTTCCCTGAAAAGTGCAGGATGATGAGCACATATGTTGGTTTTCAGGCTGTGAGCCATGTACCGCCACTGTGTCTTCCCATCAGGCCTTGGGACAGAGTGACAGCAGGATAGTGTCATGCTACACAGTGACTTGTAAAGTGCCACTGCATCAGGGCCTTCAGTGTTTATTTGGGTCTTTACCTCCCTGCTGCACTCCATTCTTCATGTTTTTACTGACTACCTTTTATTCTATTTTCTGCTCTCACCCCCTCCACCTCTTCTCCATGGTGGACAGCTCTGAAGCATCCCGCCTCCAGCAGGCGGAGGGACAAGAACGTGGTGGCGCCGGGACAAACGACCTGCTCACAGCCCAGGGACTAAGGGAGAGAGAGAGAGTAAATAAGATAAAATAAGAAACTGGATATGGAGAGAGAGAGAGAAGGGCAGAAGCGGTAGGTGGGTTGCTGGTCAGCAGGTACTCTCCTACCAGGCCTCCACCCCCACCTTCCCTCAGGCCCAGAGGCCTTGGCATCAAGTGAGTAACCCTCCCTCCTTCCCTTCCCGTTCCCCCTTTCCCATCACCACCCCCCACCTGTTCAGAGCCACGGTGCAGTGAGTGGCGTTCAGCGTGTTGTGAACACAAAGCAGCGGCCCCGCGGCCCTCCGCCTGGACCTCGGTGTCAAGACCCAGCCAAGCTGAGAGAGAGAGAGGCAGAGAAAAGATGAGTGAGAGATAGAGAATGGAGTGCAGCAAAATGCAGAATAATTATACCCAGTGGGTAATGCGAGCACCGTCGTTACAGGGGCGGTGTGGTCGGGCCGGGGAAGAGAGAAACACAGAGGCAAGAGCGTCACCGGGGCAAGCTCACAGGGCCAGTGGGCATGTTTGGTAAACCACAATCAGAGACCTCCCACTGCACTGCTGGAGCACCGTTTGTGGAAGTGCTGCAGGAGATCATCTGGATGCTGGCGAGCATGTATGCACAGGGGGGAGAAACACTGCCGCTTTGGTCCTGCATACTGTGTACAGATCATGTATGAAGAAGTGTAATAAAAAGATGAGGGAGAAATGTGGAATCTTATATGATAAGGGCAATAGATACATCTGGTATATTGTGTATTGTGGTACACTATGTGTCGGTACTAAACAAAAAAAATCTATACTTACAGTTTATGATTAAATATGATTATATATGTGATATGTGATTAGAAAAAAAATTTTTACTGCAATAATCAATTCATGATTAATTTATTTGTATTTCTTTCAACCAAACATCAAGCAATTAAACAGTATAAACTGAACTCACATTTGCAAAGCATAAAAGTCTGAACTTAGCAAAAGCATTTATATGACTAATAAAATGACTTGACAATAAATGAAATAGAAGAAATGTAAATATTGTAATTCTCTATAATGCACTTGCTGATTTAAATTAGTGCTCAACAGCAATTAACTGAATGAAATGAAACTATTATGAAAAGCTTTTAATGTAATTAAAAGGATTCTTAGCTCATCTAGACAGCTATTGAAAATATACTATTGGATTAAACAATGGCATATTTGCAATACTTTTTTTATAACTTTGAACATTGTTTTTCTTTTTTAGTGACACGTTTTGGAGCGTGTCCCAGAAAGGCTATGTGTTCTGCGCAGGGGTGTCAAATAAAAAGCTGAATTTACTTAATAGACTTGTGGGACAGAAATACAGAGAAACACATGATCTGCTCTCATGCAACGAGCTCTCGCATGCAAACTGCAGCCGAGGATCACAACGCTTGCAGATAATGTTACAGAAGGACACATATTTCCTCGTTATGTTGATGTTGGCTTTGCCCTCCAAATTCTTTAATGCTGTGGAAAGTTTCAGTAGTAGTGGATGTTTACACTTCTTTGTCTGATAACTCATATGTAAAGCATTATTTCCAAACCCAAGCTAAGTGTGCAAAATCTAATCCAACTACATTTCAATTTTTATTACATTTCAAAATAATACAAATGATAGATGATTTAAATTCCATTCCATTTTCTCAAGTCCAGAATTATATTTCAGAACGTGTTTTTCTGATTCCAAATCCAAATCATTTTGCTAATAATGGAACATCAAATGTATTAAAGACTTCCAATGAATACATCTATTTTTAGTCTGTTATTACTGGTCTACAAACTACAATTCTTTTTTAAATGATTTTGTTATTTGAAAATGTCAAAAGTTTGAGTTTCTAAATTGCTATTTCACACTTTATTAGACACCTTTTTATTAATCTACAAAATATAATATATACAGTAAGTATCTCTTTAATATATCTTCATATTGTTTATTAGTGTAAACCACACATTAGATGTATGTAACTCTACTATTTAATTCCATCTAAATATGGTAAAGAATGCTGCATTTAACCAGCCTCGCAACCATTCAAGATTGATCTAAATGTTCTTAATTTCACCCTGCAGAATCATGAATAAACAAAGCACATGACAAAAATGAGGCTGCAGTGAAGGGCTTATTCTTATCCCTCGGCTGTTGATCAATCATTTAATCTTCTTAATAGGCCTAATGGTTAGTCTTTAACTAAACAATGTGGACAGTGGGGGACTTAAGTGGTGCCTTAATGATTTTCTCTTAACAGAGCATGACAGTCCTAATGAATTTAGGGCTCGCAAACAAACTTTTGACAACTAATATGCAACGTGTGCCCCAAACAATGCCTCTTCTTACTCTGACTGAATATCTGCATGCACTCTGCTCTTGCCACAAGTGCTGTGTTTATTAATACATCTATGCCAATATATTTGCATTTCATAAAGTGTAATAAAAGCATTTGCTAGTCCAAGATAATTCTGTCACTGGGGCTTTGCCAGCCCTGGATTTTCAAAACTAATATGAGACATTTGGTGCCATCTTGTGGTGACTCTGGTGTTTTCAAAGAAACGTGCCTTCTATAAATGTACTTAGGTCTTATATCTTATTCTAGCAAATTTCACCATAGTGACATCTTTATTAATGCAAATGTTGTATACCTAAAAAAATACAAATTAATGTATCCATCCCAACATAGATACTCAGCAAAAGGGGCCTCCTCCATACCCCATACCCATACAAAGATGTGTTTGCTAATGTCTTAGGTGAGATTATCATTCACCATGCTATATTTATCTACTGTAGTATCACTACATACAACATGTCCTTTGTTATTCCAAAGGAACTAATAGCTGTGATGGAGTCATAGTATTCTACACTATTATAATAGGATTATATTAGTGTCTCCTGTGTGGACTGCACATCTGATAAGATCAATAAATACTCAATATTAAATACTAAATACGCAACAGTGAGTAACCAACTGTGGACGCTGTATGAATATTAGATACTATAATCCTATTATAATCACAGCTATTAGTCTGTTTGGGAATAATAAAAGAATTATTGTAGAAGCTGGTGTATCCTCCTCCACCAGCAGGATACTTGCTTTTACATAATGGCAACCTCAAAGTTATTCTTATTAATGGATTATTATTGAAGTATAATGCAGAAGTAGGAATGAGTTCTCATAAATAAAGCCATTGGTTGCAATGTATTTATGTATTGCAAAGTGGTAGTCTACTATGATTTAAATGAACCAGTGGAAAGAGTGCAAGCAGACTGTAGAACAGGATTTATTTTTAAGCCACAAAGTCAGGAAAAATGTTGAGTCTGTATTTAAAAAGACAAATTCCTATATTATTGGTCAATTCAGTGCATTTTGAGTAGACAATTTTTGTGTGGAAATTACTTTTAAAACTAGGTTTTGATGTCACTCTGCTCCACCACAGAGCAAGACTGACATCTGCTGTCCTCAGTCAAGCAAAACCTCAGTCTACACTACTGTCTCTTATCCGGTGTGTCTCTCTCTCACACACACACACACAAAAGCTCGTCACTGTAGCTTACCTTAAATCAAGACTGCATGAGAGAGTATTTTAAGTGGACTGGTAAAAAAGAAGAAGCTCAAACCACGAGAGGACATCTTACTAAAGTGAATGTGACACCCCTCTCTCAGCCGTTTGGTTCAGTCCATGGCCTCGTACCCGGAAGTAGTAGTAAATATTTACATTGCAGTCATCTGACTTCCATTCACATGACTGCAGTTGGCAAAAGAGCATTGCCGTTTTTGTCATATTGTAGGTGGTCTTTATTACTATGTCATTAAAATATAGCCTACGTTAATGACTGATAGTTTAGGTCAGCTAGGTAGCGTTTTCGCTTTCACAATTAGTTGCCAGTTAGCTGAGCATTTGGAACATTTAGCAAGTGATTAGCTAGCACTTAGTTAGTAACTAGCTAGCTGGTTGAGCTAGCTGCTCCAAAGGAGACAACTTTAATTTAACTAGTAACTACTAAAATCAACGTGCCAGCAGAGTTTGTAAGAATGGACAAAATTGCTAAAGGTGAGTGAAATCCACAGCAGAAAAAATTCTTCTCATTGTCGGCATGTTAGCGTGTTTTCCTCGCTGTTTACCTTTTATTATCCTATTAGCTGATAAGGTAGGCCTACAGATAGATAAGAGTCTATTCAAAGTATCATTTTTTAGTGTCAGCAACAGTGTGATAGACATTATGATTTGTTTGATTTTCTTATTCAACACTATACTTTCTCAAGCTTTCAAAAGAAGGAATAAGGTTGGTATTAGGTTAATAATTAATAATGATACAATGATGGCCTACCTTGTATAGCAAGCAGGCTATCTAACACATAACATTAAAGGCATGCGCAGATTATTAAGGTGTGCTTGAATTATGGTTTTAAAACATGATACTAACTTTCATAATGTTGTTAAAATGTGTGTTTTCCAGTGTTGTTTTAACCGAATCTAATTTGAGCTGTTTGGTGCTGCAGATGTGGGTGATATCCAGTCCCGACTGTTAGACCACAGACCAATCATCAATGCAGAGGTCCGCTACTTCGTGAGAGAGTTTGAGGTACCCGCATGACAAATATATTATTTATAAGGCTAAAGACCATTTTTAAAATTCTAGAATTATTTACAGTTGTGATGATGACGTAACACGGTGCCTTGGTGTTTGTCTTGTGGGTTCAGTGCCACTGATGAAAGATATTTGGACTTTTTACCTTTTTTATTTAGATTTGTTTGTCCTTCAACACTGCTGTCACTGACTAAGCTGTACATCAGTCGCTGAGAATCTGCAGGCCACACCAATTGAAAGTTTTTAGTGCAGATTGGCTTGTTCAGAAATATTTCTTAGCCAAATAACATATTTAGTGGAAGGATTTATTACTTTAAAAATACAGTATTTTTCTGTTATTAAAAAGTCAATGCCATGAGTGTCATTTGTCTCACTCATTTTAATGAAAGCTATATGTTAAGACCCAGTGCAAGACTAAACGACTTTAAGTGCTCATATTATGCTTTTTGGCTTTTTCCCTTTCCTTTTATTGTTTTTATCTTTTTGTGCATGTTTAGGTTTACAAAGTGAAAAAGCCCAAAGTCCACCCCAAAGGGACTTACCATCTCCAACAGAAAACACTGTTCAAACTGCTCCAAACAGCTCTGTTGTAGTCCAGCCTTTACTTCCGTGACGAACGTGCGTCACTTTGTAACACACGTTATAATGCTCGCCTAGCTGCTAGCGTGGCACACCCTCATACTCTGCTTCTGACTGGCTAGCAGTACTTACTGCACATGTGCGACTCCCAACAAAGATGGAACAGAAGTGAGATGCCTCACTCTGTAGCTAAAACAGAGAGCTCAACACACAGGGTGAAAAGAGGAGCTGCAGCAATGTGCAGCACAACAAAAATATGGTGTTTTTTGAAAATTAAACCACATAAATGTATTCTTGTACAATCTCTAAATACAATTATGAACCTGAAAATTAGCATAATATGAGCACTTTAAGAAACTTGTGTTTTCAGTGTACTGTGTGGTATGTGTGTGACAACACTGAGCTTTCGGCTGTTTAGGAAAAACGTGGACACAGGGAGAGCAGACTGCTGGAGAACCTCAATAAAATGGTTTCGGAAACAAATGAGCAAATCCTGCCAACAGATTTAGAGGGCATGCTGTCTGATGTTGTTAAACGGTGTAAGTCTCCTCTCTCAGATTCACACTTGAGAATGTGCCAAGATTGTGTCATTACATGCTTCACCTGGCATCTAATTAGACACTAAGATTTGTTGCCATATCTTTAGAAATAAAGTAATATAATGCAATATTTTATGAAAACAATGTGCTGATTGCCATGTCTATTGCTAATGTGTGTGTGTGTGTGTGTGTGTGTGTGTGTGTGTGTGTGTGTGTGTGTGTGTGTGTGTGTGTGTGTGTGTGTGTGTGTGTGTGTGTGTGTGTGTGTGTGTGTGTGTGTGTGTTCCAAATCGTGAATATGAAAGTGTGATTAACAACGTGGCATTTCACAGGCCATCAAACTCAAAAGTTTCTGTCTTTAGCACATGAGATATATATATATATATAAAAGAGACATTCAACAACACACTGTTTTGAATAACTGTACTATATTTTGAATTCCTATGATGATCTGATGACACAAGAAAGTTATTTTGATCTATGTTGTGTTTTGAATATAAATATTAAGAATATGTTTTGTCTCCCACAGTGGAGGCTGCTAATCACATGGCAGAGAGAGTCCAGCAGAGGGAGCTAGAGGCACAGCAGGTAAAAACTACCCAAGGCAAAGGACTTCTAACAGGTGGACACATTATCATAGCCTAGAAAAAAAACAATTGGATTGCAGATTGTACAGGCATTTATGATATTGTGTCTACTATACTGTATATACAGCATCTGTAGGCTGAATGCCAGTTTCCAGACACCACATGATCAGCATCTATAGTGTTGTGTATAAATGCAAGAAGTTAGAAGTAGTACAATGAAGGAGAATTGAGACAAACATCATCATTTCTCATCTTCTTGTGTCCTTCCAGAGCATGCAGCTGCAGGTGAACATGGAACGTTTGAAAGATGATTGGGCAGAGTTTCTAAAAGAACAGCAGAGATTAAAGGAGGAGGTGAATGAAGAGCACGCCAAGGCTGTAGGACAACTTAGCACCAAGTACAGCGAAAAGAAGAAGGACTTGACCAAGTTTTCACTCCTCTAATCAGTTGATGTTTGCGAGGGTGTGAGTCGTCAGAGGGTGTGAGACGTCAGTTCTGCATGTGCAAAACTATCGCCTTTGATTGATGAACTCGGCCGTTGGCATAAAACGTAGAGGTTTTGCGCCTGCACAAGACTCAACATTTTCCAAATCGTGAATATGAAAGTGTGATTAACAACGTGGCATTTCACAGGCCATCAAACTCAAAAGTTTCTGTCTTTAGCGCATGGAATTTTCACGGCACTTAAAAGGTCTGGAATATGTCATTTTTAAACAAGCAATCATGTGATTGTTCCTTGGCCGTGAAGTTTTCAACATTTCAAGATTTTTAATGGATGCCTGCCTGAAGGGTGCTGATGATAAATTTGCATCTGCCTCAAGTTGAAAGGAACCTGGAGTTTAGCACCAAGGCGAGATATTCTAAGCACTGAAAGCCAGATCATTAAATGTTAAAGGAGCCCTTCTGAGCAGGTGTGTTTAAAGCACAAGTGTTGTAGAAACAAGCTCAAACTAAACAGTTTCCAGAACAAATCATTCCTCATCAGCTATCCCGTGTTTGGAACATTTGACCTCTGACATTAACTTTGTGTAAACCAACTGTCTGTGAAGTAACTTTCATTATAAAAGGCCTTTGCTGAAACCAATTTAAATGATCAGCAGCAGCTGTTTTTTGTTTGCTTTGCCACCTCAAATCTGATTTAAATGAGTTACCAATATTTTCATTGCTGTTTAAACAGAAAAAAACATGAATCACATGATTTTGTTTTTCTAGTTTGAATTTCTGTCTGGTCATGTGTACATATAAAAAGATAAACACAAAGTGTTCATTTCTATTTTGCATTTTGTATTTATCATATTAATTGCACACTAAGGCATTTACAACAGTGAAAATACTCACCTTATACAGTTTTATCCCAGTTATACAGCAAACACAATAATATATAAAAGTTGTAATATATAAAAGTCTGTGTGGGTCTTGACCCTGAAGCGGAGGTTGATGTTAGACTCACAGCACTTTTAATGAAGGGTTTTGTTTTTGCTCCAGACAATGGTAGGCTGTTGGACAGGTTAATGGATGGGTGGGCACGCTGGGCACATTCCTGGCATGGCTGAGAACAGAGTTCATCTCAGACAATGTAATAGAACAAATATTTTAGATACCCCCCTTCACATCCCTACTACACACTCCTTTAAACTGCCCAGACACCTCAGCTGTCAAATGTATCATCTAAAGAAGCAAGTTTAGACTTCACCTCATCCATCAGCCAAAGTAAAACACAGTTCCTGTAAGAAAAATAAGAATAAAACAAAACAAGCCAGCAGTGGAGCCCTTCCACTGTGACAACACAGCTGAACTCAGTTACTGTATGTATCCCCTTTCACAGAAGCTGCAGCTTTTTTTCCATTTGGCTAGCTATGACCTGCCCCCCGCTCTCATGCACAACCACGTGTGTGTGTGTGTGTGTGTGTGTGTGTGTGTGAGAGAGAGACAGAGTCAGTGATGGCTGGCGTCAGAGATCAGAGAGGGCACTGACATGCCAGCAGATGTACGTCTGCATGTGTGTGCATGCCTTTCCTCTGCCTCGGTGACTGCAGCTGTCCAATTTGGAGACAGCCCATCATCAGCTAACGAGGAGCGACAATACGGAAACGTGGCCCACCTCTGCCAGCAAGGCACCTTTTCATCTGCCCTTGTTTATTTTTTGGTTTTGTTGGAAAGAAAGAAAAACAGTCAGAGTACACGAAAGGTCACCGTTAAAGTCATATGAGTGTTAGCTATTCATGAGTAGAGTCATAAGCTTAAACCAAGTACTTGTTGGGCCTGATAAGTATAGGATTTATGTGTTTGAATGACTTTTGGCATTGCTGTGTAATGTCAGATTAGAAAAGAAATCAGCCACAGTTTGGATAACTTTGTGAACTGATTTTAGTTCAGGGAACACATAAACGTGGTTCTTATAGGATTAAACACTTGGTGCACTTGTAGATCTGGACATTAGTTTGATCATATCTCTGGTTAATGCCAGGCCTGCTCTTTGATGGTTCAGAAAAGACCTGCCTAATGACCAGGCTGAGGCAGTGTGGGAGAGCTCCCAGGTCCATCTCCAAAGCACTAAGACCATTGCTGTCAACAATAATAATAATGTGCTTTGCCAAACTAAATTGACATTAAGCAATCTGGGATTTAGATCAACATCTGTTTGAGGCTGAGGGATTGCAACAACAACAGGTTTCGACATTCATAGGAATTTGGGTTCTAAGTTAAAGTGCAGGCTGAAAAGTAAAATAAAGCCAGAAATCTTAGCACCTGGTCAAGTCATTGTTGAGTGACTGGTATTGATCAACAAGTTGCACAGCGCCCTAATTAGTGGTGTAAAACAGGAAAATTCAAACTGTAGATTGACATTAGATTAATTAACATTAGAGCTATCTGAGATCTTTAGAGAGCATCTGGTTTATCTGGATAGATATTCGTCAAACATTAATAGGAAACTGTTACGTGTCCCATGTACTCAGGCTACTGGCACAGAAACCTTTCCTCTACACCGACCAGTAAGGCGACTCCATGTGCAGAAAAGGGTTGGGCACTGGCTAAAATCTCCCCTTATCATCCTCCTCAGCCTGCTGCCTCATGTCTCTGGACCGTTGTTGGTTTGTTTTTTGTCTCCAGTGTGCATCAGAGAGCAGCGTGCTCTTCCTGTTTTGAAGGGAGAGCAGTGCTCTCGGGCCATGGAGCTGCCATTCCCCGTGCCAACACAAATGGTGAAGGAAACAGCAGCACCCAGCTGGAGCTCTTTTGGGCAACGGACAGAGATAAGGGGTGTGTTGGTTAATGCAATCTGATGCTCTGTCTGAAAAGAGCTTTCCACATCCACTGGAAAAGAATGAAATGTATCACAGGGATGATAATATAATGAAGACAACAGGATCTGATTTTAGTCTATGATGAATTTGGAGCCAACAGAACTGTTGAAGATTGGCTTGAATGACAGAACAAATTCAGTTTAAATTAGCCTACAACGCTGCTCAGCACTAAATATTCCCAACATCTGCTTGTAACTGTGACCAAATCTCAACATGTCAATAAAACTACACTTGACACTAATTGCATGCATATGAAGTATGTGAGGTCTGCTTTACTTATTTCTGGCAACCCAGCAAAAAAATGTATGTAGTTTTTGGATTTGTTAATAATATATATATATATATATATATATATTAATACACACACACACACACACAATATACTGTACATGTGATCCATGTACGTACATACATATACACATTTAAACAACCAGCTCTATGAGGATTGTATACAGTGAGACAATAGGGCAATGCAAAAGTGCAAATAGTGCTGCAATAAAATAATTAAAGAAATATAACAGGTTGCTTATATATCTGAGGTAGGTGGATATGCAGTGTATATTTGACAGATATTTGTTAAATGTTTAAATTATGTGTTTAACACTATGACATATATAATTTATTGGAAAGGTGGATGCTTGGTGTTACAAGGGTATTGCACAGGGATTGGTCCTGACATTATGGACTGGTGTTAAGTGTTCCCTCAATGGTGTTTTAAGCCCCCAACGTCGGCTTCAAGGCAGCGCTGTAACCATCGACTTCAAGGCACCTAACCCTAACCCTAACCATTGCCTAATCCTAGTGCATTCCAGGCAGCGCTGCCTGAAAGATGACATTGGGGGCTTAAAACACCAAACACCTAAGTGTTCCTCATAGTGACAGCCTGTGGGAAAAAGCTGTTCTTGTGTCTGGTTGTTCTGTAGCGCATGTAACATACAGGTAATTGTGATTGCAAGATACTGTACTGGAGTTTTGTCTCTGGCTTCTTTATCAGGATAAAATGTACACTTTTATGAGTGTTGGTCAAACGCAGCTTGTGTTATGGCTTGATATGTAACTATTTATGCACTCTTCTTTACTGCTGGACTGTTTTGAAACTAATAAAATACCAGTGGAGGTTAAATTTCCTTGAAGAAACAAATAAAATACACATGATCTCAGAGGAGTGCTACAGTTTTCTATGAAGCTGACAGCAAACCTGGCGTTACTAAACATTTTCTTTTTGGCGTTATTGCCTTTTCATTTCAGTCGACTGATGAGAAAAAGCAGGTCTAACAGAAACACAATTTCACTGTTTTGTGTTGGAACAAAAGAAAGGGAGTAGGTATTCATCACCCCTGCTTATGAGAATTTTCAGCCTCTGCATGCTCACTCCCTTTCTTTTGTGCTACATGATGGGCCCCTGTTACTCAATTACTAAGGGGTCCAAAATGAAAATGCCAATGAACAAAAGCACCGTGCTTCCAAGTTAATAACCCGGCATAAAACCACCCCAGGGAGTCGGTGATGGGTCCTGGGCGAATGGCAATGCAGGTGGCAATATGAATTCTTTGGCAATAGCAAACATTCACCCAGTGGATCTCTAAATAAGAGAGGGAGAGCTCTCAAAGCTGCAGTAAAACAAATTAAGAAATTGATATTTCTCTGAGGGAACGTTGCAAGGCATGCTGGATAGTCTCAGACTCTGGCATCTTAGAAAATGAGCACTGGGTGACATATAAAAGCAATCACTGGAAAGAAAAGGAATGAAAATTAAACGTCCCACCTTTCACTATAAATGCCAGCGATCTCTTATTAACAAGAACTGATATGCTTTCTGGTGACAGCTGACACTGTGACATGTCAGTTTTCTTTCTGTACAGTGAGCAGAAGCATGGTTTCTTAACCAGATTTCTTGATCAGATTATCTTTCTTTGAAAGACACACACTCCATTGCCGTCTTCTGTGCAATAGAGAGCCAAAGGTCTAATTAGCTGAACTTTTTGTGATGTTTTGCGTCTGTTCAGTTTCATCAGACAGCCTCGCTAATACAACAGCTCAGTGCTCCTGCCAGGTCCAAGAAACACAGATAAGAGTCCAGCAACAACAAACACCTTCCTCAGTCAATCACAGGGCAAACAATGGCCAGAGAGGACGCGGAAAACGGCCTGTCATCGGCCAGTGGCCACCAGCTGCAACAAAGCTTGTTGTCGTCTAGATTCCTGAACCGTAGAGGAATGTCTAGCTTCTCTGCCAACCACATACCTTCTCAATTGCTTTGATTTTCCCTGTTTTCTGTACCAGGCAGGTATTTTCCTGATGCTATCTCTCTTTGACTGTTGCTGTTTCAATGATACCCTAAAACTATATAACAGAAATTCTTACAGTATCCAAATAATAGTAAGAAAGTTTGCGCATATGAAAAAAGTTGAACTTGCCCAAACTGTATTAAACCAGCAGGAACTGATTTCTTTTGCCACTGGTGGGCAGCAGAAACAAGCTGTAAACTCAATACTGACATATTATTACCTTTTTCAGTTGATAGCTAATTTGTTAGGAAACATAGTTTACTATTAACTCATCCAACCAATCACAATCATCTTGGGCGGTGCTAAGCACCGGGAAAAGCAGTGGTGCCACTGCAAAATAGCCTCAGGAATGAACTTGTTTTGGTGGAACATGTGTACGTTCAAAAGTTGTTTTCAGTCGTGCAACAGAAAACTTAGATCGGACAGATAGTCTAGCTAGCTGTCTGGATTTACCCTGCAGAGATCTGAGAAACCATTTGCTCCTAGCCTTTTTTTTAATCAAGTATTTATAACTCATTGTTTGAGTATTGGCCTATAAGTCATTAAACAGAGAGGGGGAAGGTAAGCAATATAAAGGTTGGTAAAATAAGTAACAGAGATGTTATAGATGTTGTATGTAAAGTGAAAATCTTTGAAAATTGAAAATGAAACAGTCAAAATATTCAAGTATGTTGTTCATGAGTTCAGTGTTCGCCCCTGAATGTGACTTTGTGAGAACTTCAGCCATACCCACAGGGCTTTTCCAAAGGAATCTTTTTTTTCAGTTTCTTCAACATTAGGACTACTATAAAATAAAACTGATATAGCTGTAAAAGTTCAAATAGTCAATGAAATCAGACACCATTCTCAGTAAACAGGTGATTTCCAGATTCGGTCCAGATGTTTGCAGCCATCATTTCTTACTGATCAGCTCTAATTTACTGTCTGTCACTTTAACCTATAGCAAAAAATAAAGGTCAATGCCAAGAAATAATCTATCTAATACATTTCCCAATACAAAATGTGTCCCTTTCATCATTTTGAGATTTTTAAGAACTAATTACACACATCATAGATTGTAAAATGATTGTTAGTTATATAAACTACACCAAAAAATGTGAATCGGCTGTAAATAACAGTGACTGTAGGATTCTTCTTTCTTTCAGTATAGACGGAAGCTTTTCGGATGCCTCCCAGCTCATGATAAATGATAGGCATCTTAAAAAAAAAAAAAAAAAAGATTATCCCTGAACATTTTTGGGAGGCTAAAGTGTAAAAGAAAAGAAGAAAAAGACAAGCTCCCAAAGTAGGGAATATTTCACATAGCTAACTAAGCATAACACTCCTTAAAAAAATACTTTTGTCCCATTTACCATTTGTCAGTTGGACCCAAGACAGAGTGATTTCTCCAGTTGTTCTCAGAGTGAGCCCTTTGCTCTCAATGAATGATCTCACGATGAGCTCTCCAAGGAGCATCTCATATCCACCTACCTCAGCCCCTGAAACCCAATAAATCAATCAGTTGTGCTTTACAAGCCTGTGTGTGTGTGTGTTACCCATTCAGGAAATAGAGATTCCCTGCTGTGGATCATAGCTAAAACCCCATCCTGACTGACAGAACAATGAGGCAGATGGGAGATGGGGGAACAAGGTGCACACTTGTTTGTGCCTCTGTGTAGATGTGGTTTTTGTGTCTGTGTGTGTGTTTCTTGCGGCTCTAGCCCATGAACCCCCATCTGAATGTGAGTCAGCCTCTGATCCCCGCCTTCTTCAGGGAGGCCCGGCTCTTGGCAGAGGAATGCATGGGAGTGGGCTCTTTCAATAAAGGCAACTCTCTTTCAGGGCCCTGGGACGGCCCTGGGCTTTACTTTTCATCATTTCCCTCCCGTCTCTCTGAACCCAAGTGGGCTGCTGCTTTTGCTACTGCTGCTGCTTCGTTTCAAGCATAATGGCTTTACCTTGAGGCTGAGGGAGAAAGAAACAGAGGAAGGGAGTCCAGAGCTTAAATTATGACTCACCTACTGCATGCCCATGTTAAGCACAGAGTGTCATGCCATGTTGTTAGATTTTAACATGGTTGTGTGTGTCATTCAGCAGATAATGCAGAATCATGTATTTAACCAGATATTTTAAAACAGCCAGGATTTTGCACCAACTTAGGTAGAAAGAAACCTGGAGAAACGGGTGAAGGAAAGTCATGTAAAACAAGTGTGCCCCTTTTACAGAACGGACATTTATAGTTTGACATTTTGGGAAATACACTTGTTTCTTGCAACAACAAAAAAGAGATGAGAAAGTTGATACCACTCTCATGTCTGTACTCTAAATGTGAAGCTACAGCCAGCAGCAGATTAGCTTAGCTGTTAGTTAGTGAGCTTTAGAGGTGCTGGTAGGTGGATTTAGTTACTTACAGACAGGGCCAGGCTAGCTGTTTCTAAGCTAAGCTAAATGGCTGCTGGCTTTAGCTTCATATTTAACACACAGACATGAGAGTAGTTGATCTTCTCATCTAACTGTCAGCAAGAAAGCCAATAAGCAATTTCCCAAAATGTCATACAATTCCTTTTAGAGGTGAGGAAGATGTCAGAGGTGAAGATTTACACCTACTCAGTTAGTGACTTCCAAGCCTTTAACTACCTCTCTTTTAATGATCCATTGAATTCATAAATTTAAACTTGTACTCATTTCTCTGTAGTGTCATTGATGTCTAGCAGACATGTGGCTGGAGTACAACTAAGCTTTTTTGACAGCTATGATATGGGGAGAAGAGAAAAAGTCCAGGTAAAGGCGCAACAGATAAAGCAAATAAGTAATGACAACAGTAAAAGAAAAACTGAGAGAGATAAGAGGAAAGAGAGGAACAAAGATAAGGAAGAAGGACGTGAAAGATGGGATAGGAGGGAAAGACACAGAGAAGGGAAGACTGGTCCCTGGCCTGCAGTTCAAAGCAGGCAGTGAGCAGCAGCTCCAGGCGGTCCTCCCAGCACCTGCTGCTGCCCCACAGCCAAGTCAAACACATTATTCCAGCAGACGCACTGCTTTATGGCTTCTGTGGAGAGACCTTTACCGGGTCCATGACTTCCTCTGTGGACGCTCAGAGGTGCAGGCTGCTTTGACACACACAAACACACACACACACACAGAAAAACTCAGAGGCTTCCTAAAACTGGTTCTTACGCACTGCCTACACAGGGAGACACATCCAGGAGAGTACACACACACACACAGGCACAACTTTCCTATGTGTGATCCATCCGATCATTTTATTGCACATCTGCTTGAGAGTGGATAAATCCAGACACCTGTCGGAATCATAACCTCACCTAAAGTACCTAAGGACTGATGAAGCAGGCGTACAATAAAAGACTTTTACAGTAAAACATAAACACCTGGTTCAAGCATTGTGCCCCTGTCTGCCCACTCTAATGCAGCGCTCTGTTAAAGGGACCTGGGTTGTGGTTGGACCCAAGTCAATATGGAGCAGAGAACAAATCATCCTTAGGAAAACAGTAAACATCTGTTTTGTGACTTGGCCACCTCTCACTGGCAATGTCAGGCTGACCTCAATGAGGCTGGGCCCCTTTTACATTTTCCATGAGAGCAAGCGGGAGTACCAGTAAGTGGGTGACAGCATCTGTAATTTCTTTTTTTTCTTCAAAAAGCAGGGGAAAATAAAAACAAACCTTGACGCAATGAAGGCAGGTACTGGGGCACTCTTAACGTGTCTTGCAGTATGTCCAGAAAGAATAAAACCATGGACAGTCTTTATATATGGCTTTTGCTCAGGCAAAGTGAAGCCTCATTGGTTATTGATGACATTTCCGTTTCGCCTCGTATACTGTCTGCTGAAATATCACTTTAGAGCACTACTTTCCTTGTAGCTTCAAGCCGCTTGATTTGTAGGTTGTAAATGATATTTGGATGCACTGCACACATAAGAGCAACCTTGCATTTTCATTTCTTGGATCAAAACACAGTATGTCATCCTCTACTGATCTTTGTAAGGCAATTCTGTTTTCTATTTCAGAGGCTGGGCCCAGCTCCCAAAACGGCTCCCATGGAGCTGTTAGCATTTCAATGGTTGCTCAAGGGCACTTTAGCAGAGTGGATGCTCTCCAATGTGTGGGCTTCAAGTAGGTCTCTGTTATTATTTTTACCACAATATTAATCAGTGTAGCATATTGCGTTTGATAATGCTAAGGGCGATAGATCAATAGACCCTTTTAAAATATCTCAAACACGCTAAACATCCATCCATTGTTTCTTTTAATGATGGTTAATTAGAACATTAAAAATATCAAAAATATAATGTATAGTTTTCATTTGCAAGCTCTACTATTTTCAGCTGAGCTTAAAACTTCCCACTCCCACTGAGGGATATGGTGATAGCCGGAAGTGGCTGGCCTGCAATCTGGAAACACCAGGATGTCTATGAGGCTGGGCCCAATTTCTCCTCTTCTCTCATACTCCTTGTTCTCTACTGTCTTCTCCCTCTCTCTGTCCCACCTCAACCCCCTCACAATCTGGCCAGTATGATGGCTTTACCAGCAGGAAGTGGGGCTTTTACAGTGAAGGCTCTGGACCAAGAAGCATCTGTGAGAGGCAGAGTCCAAGTCCAGGTGGGCCCTGTCACCACTTGTTGTGTTTCACCTCAATGTTCCCCAAATTGCAGTCCCGTGCAACTAATTTTACACTTGAAAAGATAGAGAAGACAATAAATGGCAAGTGATAGCCTGAGTCTCATGACAGGGCTGCTTACAACTCCATGGTGATCACCATTAGAGGTATGTAAACAAGATCAAAATGTCAATATGTTTGCATTTTACACAGGAAATGAAACTCTACCGCACATTGAAGAAAAGGAACTTCTTCAATCATACTCTTTTTGCCAAAAATGTTCATTCACACTTTGCACCGAGCAGACGATAGAAGTTGACAATATAGAGGAAGTAAAAGTTGTATGAAATTCAGCGCCTTTGCCAATACTCAAGATTCAATTTCATGATGTTTGAAGCCATTTTTGCAGGAGCATGTTTTTTTTCCTCAAAAAACAGCCAATTCCAGTCGCACCTGTCAATATCCAACCTGTTTACAGCAGTTGAGTTTCAAGCAGTGGGAAAGCAGCTGACCCTGAAGGTACACGCCTTGTGGAAAATGATGGTAATTCCAATTCTGTTGATACCTAAGGAGACTTGGCACAGCTTTAGTCATCCGCCTGGATCCAGCAGAGAGCATGTAGAACATAAAAACACTTGGGATACAGCAGGAGTTGTCATGGTAATCCACAACCACCATAATCATTTCTTATATCCCTCTTCCTTCATTTATCCAATTTCTCTCTCAGTCCCACCCCTATAACTATTACTATTTGGCATTTTCTTTCCCAGATTCTCGTTATTTCTCTTTTTCTTCTCTCTTTCTTTCTTCTTTCTCTCTATTAGCCATCCAGATGAAAAGACAAGGGGCTTTCCGATTTCTATCCCTTAAGGTTTGTTTCTGGGATTGTTCCAATCATGTGGGAGAGCCCTTTCTCCGCTGTCTTTTCCCAGCACAGGTGCCTGCTGCAGCGCCTCTCGTTAGCTGTCTGCAAATGACATTGGTTCCCCTCCGTTGGTCACATCCTGTGTCCCGGATATGATACTGCCATGAGTCTCTGTGAGCCTAATGGAAACACGTCTGGCTTTGGATTGCATGATGTCCAGTTGTGGGAATCCTGTGTTGAAAGCAGTTCAGAAAGAGTGCTCAAAAAGGTAATTCCCATATGTTTACATGACAGAATTAGATTTGGTCAGAAATAGCCTCTGAATTATTCCAGAAAGTCTTCTCTTAAAGGTTTTCTCAGTGTTTTCCTTGGCAGTGCCGAAAAGCAGACCCCCAATTTGAAATAGATTACTGTTGGTGAGAGGTAGTCTACAGTTGTAAGAGGAGGCTTTCTGCAATTTATTTCAATGTTATGATGATAAAGTTCAAATTGATTTTATGAAGATTTTTATGTTCATGTCAGCTTGGTTTCACGAGGGGAACTATTTCTTTGTTGTTTTTGTGACTGCTCCCGGCCAAGGAATAGTTTGACACATAACCTCCTGTCCCATAACACCAACATGTTGTTTTTACATTTCGGGACAAAATAATCTAGATAATCAAATATCCTGTATCTGACCTAACTGAAAGACAATGTATTTTATTCTGATTGGAGCACTTTTTGGTTCATAAAAATTACTTATATAGAGGTACAGTATGTAGATCATAGAGACACCGCTTGAGGAAAATCTTAGCACCCTGCCAAGAGTTATTGCTCACTCTCTGAAGTGACCTAGAACAATATCTAACTATAGCATGGACTGTTTTAAATTCACACTCACTCACACACACACACACACACACACACACACACACACACACACACACACACACACACTGCTCTTCTCTGTTATTCTCTGTCTCTCAGTTCTCACTTTCACACCATTTGCCACCTGCCGATTCTTGTACTCTCAGTCACTAACTTCAGGCAATTAAGAAAATAAACAGAATGTCCTCGGGTCCCTAGGGTCCATTAATCTTTCTTTTTCCTATTACACCATGCTATAACTGGCCTGGCAAGGTGCCTGGCCATCAACAATGGGTAACCAGTAGACACCCACAACTATGCAGCCCCCGCTTCACCAAGCAAAATGTAAAATGTGTCAGCAGCAATTTGGTCATACCACAGCTATATGACATGTTGAGATTAAATAGTGATGTGTGGTTATTGGCTTGCCATGGTTACAATAGAGCCCCTTTGGGAGGGTTGGGCCTGTGTGTAGATGTTATTTATCATGTGCTAAAGTCAAGGAAAATAATCTCATATATCATTTTTCACCTCCAATTAACCATGAAGGCATTTATGTTTCACTGAGTGAGCAGCGGCTGGAATGTGAGAGTGTAGCAAGAACTGTGGGTCACGAATGGATGTCAAGGCCATTTTTTGATATAATAGCTCAAATAAACTTCAGTGGGTGGGAGTTCTTGTACTGCTGACACCTTCATGTCAGCACAGTGGACTAAATCAGAGCAGGAATATGATCAGTCGTTAACAGTTGAGAAAAAAAAAATCTTTGATTTGAAATGGAAAAGGTTCTGTATGGCAGCACTCTACAGTGTTCTTTCACTCAGTGGCACATAGGCCGACGGGTGTTGAACTTTTTCAATGGAATAGACATTTTGTGTGGAGTTATGTGCAATCTATTTCTTGGAAATAGTTCTGACCCTCTTAAAATGTAATTTTTTTTACACATTTTCAAACTGATTAAATAAACAAATTAAAACATGTCAATTAGTGATCTTCAGACATGCTGGTAGTTGGATGCTGCTACCTAGCTGTTTTCCCCTGTCTCCAGTTTTCATGCTAAGTTAACCGGTTGCTGGCTAGCTTTATATTTAGCATACAGTACAGACATAAAATTGGTATCTATTGTATCATCTAACTGAATAAGAAAGTGAATAAGCATATTTCCCAAAATATCAAACTATTCCTTTAAGCCTTTGGCTATCATAAGAAATGTTGTCTTTTTTCAGGCCCACACACATGGGAACAAATTGCTTTATTTTTTATGTGCATAGCCGCTATGGAAAAGGCGGAAAAAATCAGTTTTGTCCTTTCACACAATTCAAAAAGCATTCAGGCATCTGTAGACTGCCGACCCTTCTTGTCTGTTGTTTTTTTCCTAGTTTGCTCTCTGCAAGTGAGGTCACGGCCAAAAGGTAAGACATTTCAAGTTCTTCAAAGACAAAGTACGTTTGAGTTTTTACATCCCAAGGTTAAAGATCGCCACCCGTCAGCCATTGAGGTCAGTGTAGCATCATCCATCTTTGTGAGGGAGTCTCTAACAAGTATATTGCTTCTCCATTGAATGTTCGTACTCCCTGTGGACAAAATAATAGTGTGTGTGTGTGTGTGTGTGTGTGTGTGTGTGTGTGTGTGTGTGTGTGTGTGTGTGTGTGTGTATGTATGTGTGTGTGTGTGTGTGTGTGTGTGTGTGTGTAGAATTGCAATGGTTGTCGAGGGAACAGCAGGACAATCTCCTGACACAAGTTGCCTCAAAAGTACCGAAACACACATCTGTGAACTTCATAAACACCTTAGCCTGTAACATATATTTTTAACTTCAGACGCTGAATGTGCATGGTAGGATCATTTCACCCACTTTTAGAATATAGACATTCAAGAAGACCTGGTGTTATAAAAGAGATGCGACAGTCTGGAATAGTGTTATATAGCCTACCATAGTGCGCGCTTGGCGACACCTCTGTCTGTTTCCATGCTGTAACCTCTTCCTTTCCTCATCCCACTCTTCGTGCTGTCCAGATGAAAGGAAAACGGGGGATGATTAAAGAAAAATACTGTACATACTGTATGAAGGCTGTCTCCATTTAGTTTCGTGAAATCGTGACTGTGTTAAAAGTGAAATGGAAAGTTGCCAAAGAACTGTCAATCCAGGAAGCTAGAAGGGACTCGCTACTTTGGGAACCGACACACACAAACACACTCCGTCGTGGGAATAGATGTATGATTTATATACACTGTCGCCGTTACGCAAGACTACAGCCCCCACGAGAGGCACTATTTATCCAGTGTAATAAATTGAATTAATTATATTTGCCTTAAAATGTTCTCACTCTCAAGCATCGTTTCCATCGTTGAGGAGGCAACTCTGACTCATATCTGACCATCAGTGTAGAAAACCAACAGGCCGTCTGTCATCTGAACCAGTGGTGATGTGACACTGACCTGTGGTGTCCATATTTTTACAATTTAAGCAAAACGCTAACTTTGTGTTCTATTAATCCTTAGTCTATTTTCATAATATTTCATCTTTTCTCGGATGTTTTTATAGATGTATACCATTAGGTGTTCTAAGAGCAGCCAGTTTGTTCTAGAAAGACAGCCTTTTCGGTGTGAAGGAAACTTACTGCCTGACTGCCTGCCAACGCGATGCAGTCAACCAGCACTTACTGGGCAATTTATAATCAACCATTTTGTCTTTTCCTACTTTACCAGAGGTGAACAAACTTTGGGCTTTGGAATCTGTACAGCAAATGACACCCTCTATTGTTAGACCCTGGGTTTAGATAGATAGATAAATATGTGTTTGCTTTAACAGTAAAAAAAACAAACAAATAAATGATATTCTAGTAGCACAACAATTGATTAAAAGTTAGGTATTGTTTTGGGATGTTTTGACACTGTTGACCACAGCAGTCTAACTACATGCTGAATTCCAATGATGGTATCAATAAAACTGCACTATTTTAGTTCATCTTAGATTTAACTTTAGTTCAAATCATTAGAATTAGCTTTTTCTATTGACATGCTCCATCATGGTCATTATGGGCTAAACCTGAATGTAATCTCCATCTTCAGCATTCAGCAGCGAGGATGCTGATGCTAATATGACTTTAATGTTTACAACTATAAAGTGTATGTTTCCTGCAGTGAAATCTTTGACCTCTTAACCTATCTGGATACTTTCCCAAAGGAGTGAGTGACACTGAATAGGATGCTGCAAATAATTAACACAACACAAAACACAATATTATTGTTCATGGAGCGCATTAAATAAATACCCTATGACTATTTGAGTCTATCATGCAGCAATAAAAACCATGGTCCAAATGCAAGCATGCATACACCATTGTATGGATAATGCACTGTATTTTCTTGTGAAGTCACTTTTAGCAAAAAGGCTCCCATGCTTCCATAAATGTGCAGGTTGGATGGTGTTGCAAAGCGCTTGAGGGCTTTTACAGATCTACATAACATCCTGTTTCAATTCAATTCAACTTTATTTCAGACAAATAGGTCCATATGAGTAGGCTATACAAATATGTAAAACACAACAACACAGACAAGATAAAAAAAGTTACATGAATTGAAATTCAAAAGATCAAAGTGATTTTTTTATTGTTTGGATGCACAGCTGGAATAACAGTTTTCTCCATATGCATGTATCCCATCCACAGTCTACATTCCTCTAAACTGAGGCTGCCAGGGGGCGTGCACGTTGAGAGTCGGTCTTTTCACACCAGCAGGGACACTGTGCACCCACCGAGAGAGATTCACCATGGCCTCAGCACTGAATTGCACATCCTTTATGTTGTGTTTTATTTATTTTTCGTTACTGTTTGCCAGTGTATTTTGCGACGTTGATGCAGAAGAAGATGAGCATGCCAAGCATACGTACACGGTGGAGATGTTCAACGAGGCGGTGCCCACTGCACCCCACTTTGTCATGTTTTACGCCCCATGGTAAGTGATCAGTTAGTTCCCAAGTTTTTTCCAGACGACGCTGAATAAATGCATTGACAATAACCTTTGTCTATTATTTGACAGCCCCCATATACACTGAAAAAAAAAGCTTTTAGAGTGGGATTAGAGCTAACCGGCAAGTTAGCAAACAGGCTATTTAGCAGGCACGCTAGTTGGCTACCTAGCCCCGTTCTTTTAGATAACCGGTATGGTTAGCTTAGCTGCTAACTAGCATACTCTACTAGCATAGCCAACTGCACTTTAGCGGATTGGAGCACTTTTCACAGGGGCCTCGGTGTTAACTATGCTAGTAGTTCGCTATCCGTTACAATTTAATTGAAAATCGCCTAGTAAACGTTGAATGTGGAACTTAAACAATTAATCACATTTTGTGACGCTATGCTTATTCACAGTAGAAATAGCTAGCTAGTCAGTCACGGTTCATTTAGTTGTAGTTTGGGGAGCTGTGCTTACGTGGCACGCACTGATTGACTGATGCTATGTCAGCGGTTACAAAAGTGGGGTCTACGGACCCTCAAAGGTCCTTGAAGCGCTCTCAAGAATTCGCAAAAAAAGGGAGTTCAATCATTGCTCAATTGTGTGGAAAAGTGTGGATAGAATAACTTGAGAGCGACAAAAACCGAGACTTGTATCTGAAGATAAGATCACAAGTTAAAATGTCCCTTGTTATGTCAAAGGCTGAAGCACTAAAGTGTCAATTATCTCCCAAAGGTATAGTGACAAACCTTTGTCTAATACCCAGACTAGTATTCTTGACATGGACTATGTAACTCTAGAGCTGAATGCAGTGTCTTTCTGCCTTGTCTACATGTGGCCTTACAAGCTCACAACTGCAACAAAGCATTATTACCAACAGGTTTCAACTTATATTTCTAACTTTGTCACTGAGACTTATTATTGACATGGATTTACATTGTTTGTGCCTGTATTTACTTAGGGGACAGTATGCACAATACGAGCTACTCTTATTTATTATTACTTTTTTTTAAACTTTTAAATATTACATAAAACTACAGCTTTATGTGGCTTTCAGTGCCATAAATAACCAAGAGGCTAAACTGGAAAGTAAGTAGGCCTGTTCTTTTATTATTCTTTTTGATCATTCAGAGGAGAATACAGTAGTAGGTCACCATCCGCAGAATGCAAATGTATTCTCAGATATACCACTATAAACCTCCATGTCATCTTTATCACGTGGGTTCAGGCTATAGTCTTGCATTGCCACACCTATCTCCACAGCGCTGTGGAGTAAGGTTTTGCTAAACCACAGATACATTCTAGGTTAGGAGAAAAAAACGCTCTGGGTTGTTTGCGTTTCTTTAAACCAATCACAATCATCCTGGCAGCGCTAAGTTCCGGGCGCAGCGGCAGTGCCTCTGCAAAATAGTGTCGGGAAGGAACTTTTTTTGGCGGGACATTTGCACCCCACAAAAGAAAAAGCCACATACAATATTAACTGAAGTTAACCGTTCACACAATACAGTAACGTGAGCTATTTTATTAGCTGGATCGTGGTTAAATGTAATTTGCTCTTATCAGTGTACTTAGTCCGTAGCAATCCCCCGCTGAGTCATTTCCTTGTGCGGTCAGTTCAGATAAGTTGTGTGCAAATGATAGCTTTAAACCAGGATCACAGTTTAGTTTGGGCAAAAGTTGTTTAGGACCAGACCAGAAATATTAAAAGATTTTTTATTTGTCATGTCACAAGGTAGAATTTCAGTAAAATGTTATCCCATCAGGTCCTTACACTTGTGCATTATTCATCATAAAGCAGAAGGTGGCCGTCAGATTGTCACACAAAAAAAAAGTCACCCCAGTTGAATAGCACCGGCGCTCCAGGCTTTAAGAATTGGCTATTTTATGTTGTACACTGCGGGTATTTGTTCCACTGTCCAGGTGCGGCCATTGCCAGAGGTTACAGCCAGTATGGAATGAACTGGCAGACAAATACAACAGCATGGACGAGCCCCCTGTGTATGTGGTAAAAGTAGACTGCGTCCCGGACACCAAGTTCTGCTCCAATGTCCACGGGGTTAGGGGTTACCCCACGTAAGTACTCCTCACACAAATTCTTGAATTTATCAATTCATATTCTTTTGGAATGCAGTAGAGTAGCCTAGATATTTCACAATTTTAGATCAACAAACTGAAACAAATTTTCTTAATTGAAAAACAAAAATACATTGGCTGTTGCATGTAGGATAAAAACAATTCTTACAACATAGAAGTAAACAGTCCTTTTCATCACTGATTGACAGAGAGGTGATGCATTGGTTGCCAGTATCTTATGGCGCTTACCCACTGCTAGTACCAGTTCTGCTCAGCTCAACTCGGCCGCGGTGCCCCGTCCTCCGTTTTCCATTGCAGATTCAGTACCGCCTCATGCGTGAGGCGAGTGTGGCTGGTCGTCATAGTGACGCCGCAGGAAACTGCCGTGACGTAACGCGACACACACAGAACGTCGAAGGTGTGTTGTTTTTTATTCTTGGCATGTGGCTGTTGCCACAGCCAGAAGACACATTTTGTTTCAAAAGAAGCTGGAGGCAGCAAAAAAAACAAAAACTATTTAAAGATGGCGGGTTTGTTCAGGACACCCCCGTCTGTCTAGCTAGCAATGATGACGCAGTGATTAGTGACGATTCTCTCCGACCAATCAGTAGTCTGCAGGTTTTCACATCTCCTTTTGGTATCACCTCAGCTCGCTTGGAACTTGCGTGATTCTAAAGAAAGTACTTGTTAGCTAGTACCAGGTACTTTTTTTCATAATGGAAAACCAGAAGAGGCGAGTCGAGCAGGTACCATGTAATGGAAAAAATGCCATTAATGACATCCTTTTAAATCTTGGATGTTGCTGACTACATGCTTTACCTGCAAACACAGCAGTCCCGGGATAATGATTGACAAAAGCTTTATAACCAAAAATGACCGGGTCCTAGAGCTTGTAATGATGAGACTAGTTGCGTGTACATGCGTGGGTCATTGAGTTTTAATACACTTTCTTGTGAAGCTTTAGACTTCAACCATACGTCTGCCATGCCACAACTAGTTCAATAAATCTTTTCTTGATACGTGTAGGCTGAAGTTGTTTAAGCCAGACCAGGAGGCAGTTAAGTACCAAGGACCCAGAGATCTACAGTCTCTGGAGACCTGGATGCTGAAGACACTCCAGGAGGAGCCTTCAGTGAGTTGTGTTCGTTCAGTTAACACCTTAAGTTTATAAACCATGGACCCTCACAGTGCAGAAGCGGTGGTGTTCTTAGATGCTTGTTGTTGTGTCCTCCAGGAACCAGAGAGTGAACAGGAGCCTCCTAAAGCCCCAGAGCCCAAACAGGGCATGTATGAACTCACTGCTCTCAACTTTAAGACCCACATAGCCAAAGGTAAAGATCTAGTAGAACATATGCTGTTTAATACTTGATGAAAATGCTGTGTTGTACCAGTTAACCTAAGCAAACAAAGAGTTAACTTTATCTTGTGTATTTATGCAGCTGCATCCTGCCTGCAACAGATAACTCCTTTCTGTTTTGTCTCAAATTTTAAACGTACTTTTCGTTTTCAACCACACTAAGTAGTGTTTCTGGATCCCTCCTTAAAGAATGGAAACACCTCATTGCCTTGATTGACAGAACTAACATTTCAACACGAGCACCTGAGCCACAATCCACAACGTCAGTCAACTCGAACCAACTGTATAACACCCGTCGCCGGTCACCTCACGTTTCTGGGGTTTCAGACAACGACTGCAAAAATAAACAGCGCTTACGATAATTGTCTCATTGAAATTGTGGCTTTTAAGCTCCGCTGATGTCGAGTGTTTTGGTTTTGAAGAAAAATAAATGATTTCTTGTTTGCAGACAAGAGGAGGCAGGATATGACATAGGCATTTTTAAAACGGTGTTTATAGGTCCCACCTTCACGTCTTGGCAACAGAGCTCCAATAAACGTTGGGCAATTGGTTGTGTATAACCTCTGTATAAGAGGTGTATATTTTCATTTAAGACAGGCTGGGTTGAGTTTGTTGTGGAATTGACTTTTTTTCATTGCTCCATCAAATCCAAATCTGAACACACAAACTTGCTCAGCACATAATTGTGCACTTGTGTGTAGTTATGTCCATGTAGAAATTAGTACAAACTGCACAGCATTTTACTTTCTACTTACTTATTGTATGCATTACTCTATATTCTTTTTCTGTCATTTGTGTTAAATGCTCTTGCTGGTTAGCTGTTTTTTATTTTTCTAATATGGCTTTTCTCCTCTTGCTTCAGGTGGCCATTTTGTGAAGTTCTTTGCCCCATGGTGCGGTCACTGCAAAGCCATGGCCCCAACCTGGGAGCAGCTGGCCACCACCTTTGAGCACTCTGATGACGTCAAGATAGGAAAGGTGGGTCCTTCAGATTGTGTACGGTCTCGCAGGTCCACGATCCAACTACTCATAAATAATGAATAAGATCTTAAAATAAAACTTAAAAACTAATAACACCACGTACTGTCATATGAGATAAAAACAACCACAAAGGTACTTTTATTTTTTAATTTTTTTATTACGAGAATGGCCGCTGCCTTTCTTTCCATGAAAAGAAATTTGCTGGGTGTTTTTTACCAATGCTACAATATGAGCTGCCTTTGTGACACACTTTACAAACTGTTTTTGCACTGCTCCAATTGCTTCCGTCATTGTTATGTGAATAAGATGCTTTACACTACCCGTTTGACATAACAGGATGCTGGTCACATCAGAAGCTACCTGTTTGCATACTGGGTTATTAAACACACACCTCGTAAGCAAATGTGCCGGGGTTATTGTTTGCATTGATGATTCATTCTAGTTGAATAACACGTTTCATGTGTTTATGACCTAGGTGGACTGTACACAGCACTATGAGGCGTGCTCTGAGAATGGTGTCCGTGGATATCCCACGCTGCTCTTCTTCTACAACGGACAGAAGGTACAAAAGAAGTTTTGGACTGCTACAAACTTTCCATTCCAAATGATCTCTGCATGCACAGCCATTCAACACAATCTTTGGCTACAGCCTGCCTCCATCTGACCTACTGCCTCATGCCTACTGTGGCTGTCATGTTGTTTCTCCTCGACACCTTCAAAGATTTACTACAAACTGTAACAACCTTCATGACATTAGCCGCTTTCTGACCGGAGGGATTTTTGCAGTTCCTAGAACATAAAATTCCTAGAACCCTTTTTTTCTCATGTTCCGACTGGACCAATTTGGGGATTTTTAAGTCCCTCTGGCTGCAGTTCCTGTAACTCTTTCAGCTCCTACTTCAGGGCAGGGTCTTTTCGGGACAATTTTAACAATTTCCGCCTCACTAATTTCACTTATGACAATGTTTTAGGCGAGAAATTAACTGTTTAGATTTCGAATATAGGCAGTCTTGCGACAATTGATGCCGAATTGACAATTTGCTTCAAAGTTTTCGGAGTTGAGAAGCTCCATGAAGTGAGGCGACAGCCAACAAGCGCCTGCCCCGGCCGCTAGCTCGTCGCTCGGCCAGTCATGCTCAGAGACCCCGCTGTAAGCTGGAGGTCTCTCAGACCGCTCTCGTAAATAAGAGGCTTTTATTTCGCCGTTGACGGTTCGTTTGTTTAAATATCACAACACATGTCCATCATAAGATTAACGGGAACCTGTGGACCACTTTTCGGAGTTAAACTCCACAAGCATGTCCTGCGAGAGAGACACACACACACACACACACACACACACACACACACAGCAGGCAGAGGCGGGGGAGAGAGAGATACCCGTTTCGGGAGACTTGTTTAAATTATGACAAATATGCTATAAACATTAGATTTAGTTCATACTTTTTTGGTGTTATTTGTTTTCTGATTTTAACGCTATAAAGACCGTTGCCGTGCTTGCGTCACTCCCTTACCCCTCCTATAGTCCCTATGGCCACTTGGCCAGTGCGAATGCAATTGGAAAAAATGGTTTTGGGGGAGAGTAGTTAGTAGATCTGTTTAGAAGTGGACTTTTCCTATAACTACGTTCCTGTAACTACTTGGTCGGAAAGTGGCTATTACATCACACTGGGAGATTAAATACATGCATATAAAAAACTAGCATATTAATCACAACAGGAAGGGGGCATTGAAGATCTGAGTTAAACAATAATTGAAAAAAATAAGGTGTTAATTGTGTTGTGTGTGTGTGTGTGTGTGTGTGTGTGTGTGTGTGTGTAGACCGATCAGTACAAAGGAAAAAGAGACCTGGACTCCTTCAAAGACTTTGTAGACAACCAGCTGAAGGCTGCCGTCGCACAGGACCAAGTACAGGAACCGAGTGAGGAACAAAAAGCCAACGAGATCCCCACTGATGAGCCAGCCAAAGAGGAGGTAAAGGCAGCTGTTAAACACAAAAACAAGAAATGCCATATACAAGAAATATATGCTACAGTGTCTATACATTCAGAAACAGTGTACAGGTACAGTGCAACCACAGATGTTTCATTGGTGTAGACCAAACATAACAAGCCATCTTTACCTGCAAATGAGTAAAGGTCTCTGAGCTTAGCACCCACTTAACTATGTGCCTCTCAACTAGTAATTATGGTTAGGCTAGTTATTTCCTGCTGATGGAGGCCAGAATTTCAGATAGGCATGCTGATAGCATTGACATCATCCTTAACTAGAAAATTCTTTTCCTGCAGAAAATGCTTGTGAATGCTGAAGGCTTAATTGCTAAAGGCTAAACTGGATTGCCTTCACAATAGCGTAAGAAGAAGGTGAAGAAGTGAGAATAGTTGGAAAAGTGGGTATGGTTTTAATTAGTATGAATTTCATTGAAATGTGAAATAACGTTTCAAACAAAAGTAAGCATTAAATATCCTTAAAGAGCTTAACATGTTTTGATATTCGAATGGTTTTTGTAGTTGAAAGTATGAGGAGTAGTAGGCTAAAGCCACCAGACTCTACGTAAATAAACAGTAATTAAAAATTCAAAGACGACAGAAACAAAATAAAACTATGAAAAGCCACGTTGGGTCGTTTTTCCACTTTTCCAACGATCACAACTCTAGTTTTGGTTGAAGTAAATGCATAGTTTACCGATTTACATGTGAAAATGTGTTGGCTCTATACACGCTAAAAGTATTGTTTTTTTAAATGGAGTGTGGTGGGTTTAGCGCTAGCAATCTCAGAGCGGGTTCAGGTTAAACAGAAAGGTCTTTAAAGAGGTTTTTAAAAAGGCCTGTCTCTGTAGGAATCCTTTTCACAACATTATCACACACTTGGAATAAAAATCTAAGCCTTTCAGTGGCAAAAAAAAAAGCACTTTTAGTGGATAAAATTGACGATGCACATGTTGTCGCATAGGGTTACATTGCAGGTTACAGCGTTCAAGCTTAACACTGGACCATTTTCCAAGATTTTTGTTCTCATCAGTCACTTATACACGAAACCATAGAAAAATAGGGTCCAGGTTAAAAGATGTTACAATATGTCGGGGAAAAAAAAGTCATAGTATGTCTAAATAAGTCAGTATAGCATTTTGAATATAATCTCATAGCATGTCGAAAAAAAGTTAGGGTGTCGAAAAAATTGATAAAAGTCATAGTATAGTGCACATGCAAACCCAGCGCAAAAAGGCCCAGCCTGAACTAGGGATCGAACCAAGGGTCAGATTTTCGCAGTGCCTACTTGTTGATGCTAGTTGGAGCAGTGCTAACCACTGATCCAATGGCCACAAAATAAATAACGTTGAATAACAGTCATAGCATAGTTTGTCCAAAAAAAATCCATTAAAAAGTCACAGTATAGTATGTTGAAAAAAAGTTTAAAAAAGGTCATAGTATAGTATGTCGAAAAAAAGTCATGGTTTAGTATGTTGTAAAAAAGTGATCAATTCTTAGTATATCGGAAAAAAAAGTCATACTATTCCATGTCGAAAAAAAATTTAACATGCAAACTAATCACAAAAAGTCCCAGCCCGGATTGAGGATCGAACCATTGGTCTCTTACTGGTGCTAGTTGGCGCAGTGCTAACCACTGAGCCAAAGGCCACCAAATAAATTATGTAGAAAACAGTCATAGCATAGTATGTCGAAAAAAGACATTAAAACGTCATAGTATAGTTTGTCTAAAAAAGTGATGAAGCAGTGTTTCCCATACATAGGTTCTACTTGGGCGTCCCGCCCAGGTAGATAACTCGTGAAGTCGCGCGTCAAGCATGCCGTCAACATTGTACTTGAGGCTCAGAGGCTATCGTTAATAGTAGCATGCTGCTGCTGGTCTTGCCGTGGGATTAACTGTACTAATAAAACCGTAGAAACACAGCGGCCACACCACTGTGAAAGCTCCCCGAAGGCCATTTATCAGTCTGGTTGTTCACCTTCTCCGCAGCAGTCTTCTCCACTCCATATCTTTAAACGGAGCTACCCTGAAATTGTGTCAGATGCAACATAGTGTCTCAATACTTTCATCTGTATCATCTTTTAGTCATAGTATAGTATGTTTAAAAAAGTGATGACTTTTCAATGGCTTTTTTCGACATGCTATACTATGACTTTTTTTTTCAATCCACCGTCCTATAAAAACATTAATAGTACGTTTTTCAAGCTGAAGGGATCACAGTCAGGTTATTATAAGGATTATCATATTCAATGATCAGCACAGTTTAATATCAGTTTCTTTCCTCTCTGCAGTCCAGTGTGTTGGACCTCACGGAGAACAACTTTGACGAGACAGTGGCCAAGGGCTTCACCTTCATCAAATTCTACGCTCCATGGTGAGACCGGTGTTCTATTGTTCTGTATCTGTAACGGCCTGTTTGAAGTAACACTCACTGACACTAATGTTGTATGTATAAATGTGTTTTAAACACTTGACGTTACAGTCTCCCTGCAATGTCTCAGTCACTTTAACTGATGTCATTCCTGTGTTATCCTGCTGTCCACTGTAGGTGTGGCCACTGTAAGAACCTCGCTCCAACATGGGAGGACCTTTCCAAAAAGGAGTTTTCTGGCCTCACTGACGTCAAGATAGCTAAAGTAGACTGCACTGTTGAACGCACACTCTGCAACAAGTACTCTGTAAGTATGTGGTTGTCATCCACAAATCATACTGCGAGGCACAATTTAAACTGAACATGCAGCACTCTATCTCTTCCTCTCATGTACCGCTCTGTCAGCTTTCTAATTTTCTCAAGATTAAGTGTGTTACACAGGATATAATAATAAGTGAAGATGGTGGTTTTATCAGTCTCATAAACCAATATATGACTGATACATACTTTAATTAGATGTTACAGACTGCAATTTTAAACCAGATCCAACACTGTCACGCGTAAAGAAATGTACACACACACACACACACACACACTATCAGCTTTGATGTCATTGAGAGTAAAGCCAGGGCATTATTTTATTTTGACTCATGTTTTAGAATTAAAATGTGTGAAGAAGTTACACACAGACCTCAACCTACAACTTATCTATAATAAAATAATAAAAAGCTCCATCACATTAAATCAGCTTGCATCTTGAAAAAGTAAGGTCTTGAACTTCTTATATTTTAAAATCAGATGGAGAATCATTAAGCCAACCTATCATTTTATACTATGTGAGTTGTACTGCTTGCTGCTTCAGAGTTCATCAGAACTTGAATGATGATTCACTGTCATAAAATGTGACCTTTTTGTTGTGTTGTTTTTACATCCAATATATTGTCTCCTGTAAAACTTCACATGTCAAAATCTGACTGGTTTTCCCCCACTGCCCCTATGATTTTAACTCTTTTAGAGAGAAAAATACCTTTTTATCAAAGAGGAATTTGATCTGTCCGTAGTCGGCAACATATCTCAAAATCCTGACTATTTCCGTTATGTTTGGTGGACAGACGAGACTCAGACCAAGGAGCAGCTGATAAGGTTTTGCATGCTGCAAAAAAATTAAATGGTTTTGAAAGACGACAAAGTGAGCTGAAGATGAAATAGGCCCCTGATGCTGTTCTTCCTTCTTTATTCAGGTACGAGGTTACCCCACCTTGATCATGTTCAGGGCAGGGGAGCAGGGTGACGAGCATCATGGCGGCCGGGACCTGGAGAGCCTGCACAGCTTTGTGATGAGGCAGGCGAGAGACGAGTTGTAGAAACAGCCAAGTCAGCACTCCACTCTCCACCACTCTGCTCGTCCACACTGCATATCTGGCCAGTAGGACACCACTCTCTCTCCCACCGTAGCCAAACCTCTCCACATCTATCTTTCTCTCCACTCGGGTTCTCTTAAGGAAGGAGTCCGCAGTGACAGACTGCAGTCTGTTCTTTCTCCTGTGTTCAAGGACAGAATGATTCAGTAGAGTGTTTGGGATGTGAATGTGTTTCTCATTGCTGTTGCCAAACCTTAAACTCCCAATATGGAGAATACTATCGTATTGGTTGGCTCTGTAAATGAAATATGTCGGACAACCACTTTGCAAGTCAATCAGAACCATAATTCCTCGCACAGATAAAATGTATTTGATTTAAGATGGTAGCACTAAAGGACAGTTTCTGCCTGTTATAGAAAACCAATTGTTTCTGATGAACTTCTGTTGCCATTTTACTTTTTTTAAATGCTACATTTTTTTACATGGGATCTGTTGTTAAATCACAAGCCATTAATGTTACGGTACTGTCAGGCAGAAGTGTGTAAAGTTTGTGTCACCCAAACGTGAAGTTTGAGTGTTAAGTTGAGGGTACTTTGAATCCATGCAAGTGATGGCCAATCTGACTTAACTCTCAGGGAAACACCCGCAGACTAGAAGAAGAAGTGATGGAGGCATCATTTTTATCATGGGTCTGATGATGGCACATGGACTATTTTCTCTTAATGATGAGGCAAGAACAAGCTGAATTAAAAAGGCTTGGTAAACTAAGCATCTCAATTGTGCATCTTACCCTTTTTCTGACTCCTGGGATCTAAATCGGCCTTCCCTCTCTACTTCTCCTAGCATTCAGGGTCTCAGGCCTGGACCATGTTGCCCCATATCTCCATTACTGAGCTTTTCAGAGTTACTACTTTCATTAAATTTATTTTCTTCTCAAATGTAGTACAAAGGTGTGTTGGTAGGTGTTGTGGTATATCCCTCAGTGTTCAAAGCATTTGGGAACCAGTAAGTGGAACAGGAGAAGACCGTAGAAGGTTAGGACCTTTTGCATGAGAAACTAAGCTCCATTTTGGTTGTGACACTGAATTCTGGTCATCTTTTCGAGGAAATGATAGGTTTCATCAGAGCTTTTACAACTTTACTTCTGTTGTAATTCACTGTAGCTCAGTGTCAGGTGGGCTAACTAGCATATCATCTTTCTGACTGATTGTGATCTGTTCTTCCTGATAGTGATTAAACCAGCTGTATTTTGGGTCTCTCTCTCTCTCTCTCTCTCTCTCTCTCTCTCTCTCTCTCTCTATATATCTATATATATATATATTCCTGCTCCCAAATACTTCTACTTATGTCAATTTTCGGACTGTTTTCAAACCACGCTGTGAAGCCAGCATCTTTAGGCACCCAAAACTGGGGAGTAAATAGATGGGTATAGTTTGGCTTTGCTACATGGTTAGTGGGGGGTGAGCTGGTTGTAAGATACAGCTACACCAGCTGCTGGTTTCTAAGTCTCACTGATCTGGAAAAAGATGCATCATTTATCGATTGCAACCAAAATCAACCATAACTTGGCTGGTCTTAATTTCCCACTCTGACTAAAGCCACTCTTCAAATGAATTATTCAAACTAAAGTCTGCTGTATCATAACCATCAACCCACAAATCCAACTACAAATCCAACTACAGAAGGTTAATCAGTGTTTAAAGGTTCAACAGTCAAAGGCCAAGAAAATGTCATCCGTCACAGACCTGGTTCTAATAGCATTTGCAGTTTCTTTTCAGTGCGTCTTTTGTGACTAACTGTGACTTCACCCACCTTTTAGGCCGTGCCTATTACACTGCAAATGCTCTTCGACCCTGGTTATGTGAAAAGAATGTGCTGGACGATGCAGGGCATCATTTATTACAGGTACACAAACAGTCAGAGACACAGCAGGTTTTTTTGTCAGTAAAACTTTTTTATGGATAGCACGTGGTCTAAGGAACTCCAGTGACAGAAATATTTTTTTTCCTTGCGAGTCATGGGTTGTACACTAACCATGGATTTTGTACAAAAAGGTGAACAATGGCAAGTTGTAACATGAGATTTCATAATAAAAAATTCAAAAATAAGTTTGTATTTTCATTTTGTTCTTGCATTTGTCTTTGTTAAGGTATGTGATATTTCTTTTTAATAAAAAGGTGCAATAATTAAGCTGAGAATGTACACATTATTAAGTCATAGTATAGCATGTTGAAAAAGTTAAAATCGACACAAAGTTTTTACTTGTTAGAGCAGACACAAACATCATACAAACGTACATCACGTTGACTCGTTACCTTAGGCGGGGTTCCAACCCGCATCTTAGCGTCTCCATGCAGCGTCATTAACCACTGAGCCATCTTCCACTCGGATTTTCAGAAAGAACCAGAGACGCAAAAGAAATCGGACTGGAAAAGTTTTACCTTGATCAACCTCCAGACTGAAACCCAGTATGTCGAAAAAAGTCATAATAAAGTATGTTGAAAAAAGTCATAGTATAGTATGTCGATGAAAGTCATAAAAAGTCATAGTATAGTATGTTGATAAAATCTTTATAAAGTCATAGTAAACTTTTTTGAAAAAAAATAAAAATGATATAGTATGTCGAAAAAAAATCAAGGCATAGTATAGTATGACGAAAAAAAAGTCATAGTATAGTATGTCGAAAGAAATCATAAACAGTCATAGTATAGTATGTCGAAAAAATCATGAAAGTCATAGTATAATATGTCGAAAAAAAACAGTCATAATATAGTATGTCGAAAAAAAATCATAAAAGAGTCATAGTATAGTATGTTGAAAAAAATCATGAAAAAGTCATAGTATGTCGAAAAAATTAAAAAAAAGTCATAATATAGAATGTTTAATAAAGTCATAGTATATTATGTTGAAAAAAGTCATAAGTCATAGTATAGTATGTTGCAAAATGTCATGGTATAGTATGTTGAAAAAAGTCGTAGTATTGTATAGTGAAAAAATCTAAAAAAGTCATAGTATAGCATGTAGATAAAAGTCATAGTATAGTATGTCAAAATAAGTGATAAAAAATCCATAGTATAGTATGTTGAAAATGGTCATAGTATGGTTAAAAACGTCATATGTCAAAAAAAGAACATAGTGTAGTATGTTTAAAAAGTCATAGTATTGTATAGTGAAAAAAAAAAAAGTCATAGTATTGTATAGCGAAAAAATTAAAAAAAAGTCATATGTATGTAGGTAAAAGTCATAGTATAGTATGTAGATAAAAGTCATACTATAATATGTTCAAAAAGTCATAGTATAATTTGTCGATAAAAGTCATTAAAAGTCATTTATAGTATGTCGATGAAATCATAAAAGGTCATAATATGGTATGTTCAAAAAAGTCAAAAAAACATCATGGTATGGTATGTAGATAAAAGTCATAAAAAAAGTTGAAATCTACACAAAGCTGCTTTTGTATTCACAAAATTGCAGTTTTTAATTGTTGGTTTTTAGAGCAGATACATTGCAGTCACTTCACACCTGAGGGGGGGTTTGAACACACATCTTAGCATCTCAATGCAGTGTCATTAACCACTGAGCCATCTTCTACTCAGATTTTCAGAAACAACCAGAGACACAAAAGAAATCAGAATGGAAAAGTTTTCCCTTGATCAACCTCCAGACTGAAACCCAGTATGTCTAAAAAAGTCATAGTATAGTATGTTGAAAAAAGTCATAGTATAGTATGTTGAAAAAAGTCATAGTATAGTATGTCGATGAAACTCATAAAAAGTCATAGTATAGTATGTTGATAAAATCTTTAAAAAGTCATAGTATAGTATGTCGAAAAGTCATAGTAAACTATTAGTTGAAAACAAATCATAAAAAAATGTATATAGTACGTCGAAAAAAGATCATAGTCATAATATAGTATGACGAAAAAATCATAAAAAAGTCATAGTATAGTATGTCGATGAAACTCATAAAAAGTCATAGTATAGTATGTTGATAAAATCTTTAAAAAGTCATAGTATAGTATGTCGAAAAGTCATAGTAAACTTTGTTGAAAACAAATCATAAAAATGATATAGTACGTCGAAAAAGATCAAGTCATAATATAGTATGACGAAAAAAATCATAAAAAGTCATAGTATAGTATGTCGGAAACATCATGAAAGTCATAGTATAGTATGTCGAAAAAAATAAAAAAAGTCATAGTATAATATGTCAAAAAAAACAAAGTCATAATATAGTATGTCGAAAAAAAATCATAGTATAGTATGTTGAAAAAAATCATGAAAAAGTCATAGTATAGTATGTCAAAAAAATCATGAAAGTCATAGTATAGTATGTAGAAAAAAAAAGTCATAATATAGTATGTTTAATAAAGTCATAGTATAGTATGTAGAAAAAAGTCATAAAAAGTCATAGTATAGTATGTTGCAACATATAGTATGTTGAAAAAAGTTGTAGTATTGTATAGTGAAAAAATCTAAAAAAGTCATAGTATAGTATGTCGAAATAAGTGATAAAAAGTCCATAGTATAGTATGTGGAAAATTGTCATAGTATAGTATGGTTAAAAACGTCATATGTCAACAAAAAAAAACATAGTGTAGTATGTTTAAAAAGCCATAGTATTGTATGTCAAAAAATTCATAAAATGTCATAGTATAGTATGTTGAAAAAAATCATAAAAAGTAATAGTATAGTATGTCAAAAAAATCATGAAAGTCATAGTATAGTATGTCGAAAAAATTAAAAAAAGTTATAATATAGTATATTTAATAAAGTCATAGTATATTATGTTGAAAAAAGTCATATAAAGTCATAGTATAGTATGTTGCAAAATGTCATGGTATAGTATGTTGAAAAAAGTAATGGTTTAGTATGTTGAAAAAAGTCATAGTATAGTATGTTGAAAAAAATCATAGTATTGTATGGTGAAAAAAAAAAAAAAAAGTCATAGTATAGTATGTCGAAATAAGTGATTAAAAAGTCCATAGTATAGTATGTTGAAAATTGTCATAGTATAGTATGGTTAAAAACGTCATATGTCAGAAAAAGAACATAGTGTAGTATGTTTAAAAAGTCATAGTATTGTATAGCGAAAAAATCAAAAAAAAGTCATAGTATAGTATGTAGATAAAAGTCATAGTATAGTATGTAGATAAAAGTCATAGTATAGTATGTAGATAAAAGTCATAGTATAAAATGTAGATAAAAGTCATACTATAATATGTTCAAAAAGTCATAGTATAATTTGTCGATAAAAGTCATTAAAAGTCATTTATAGTATGTCGATGAAATCATAAAAGGTCATAGTATGGTATGTTCAAAAAAGTCAAAAAAACATCATGGTATGGTATGTAGATAAAAGTCATAAAAGAAGTTGAAATCTACACAAAGCTGCTGTTGTATTTGCAAAGGTTGAACTCTTGAATTGTTGATTTTTAGAGCAGATACATTGTAGTCTCTCCACACCTGAGGGGGGGTTTGAACACACATCTTAACTTCCCCAGTCTGTGTCTTTAACCACTAGACCATCTTCCACTCTGCTCTACATAAGGAAACCAAGACACAAACAAATCTGACTGGAAAAACTTTACCTTGATCAACCTCCATAGTATATATAGTATGTCGAAAAAAAATCAAGTCATAGTATAGTATGTGGAAACAAATCATAAAAAAGTCATAGTAGAGTATGTAGAAAAAAATTCATAAAAAAATCATAGTATAGTATGTCATAAAAGTCATAAAAAAAGTCATACTATAGTATGTTGAAAAAAGTCATAAAGAAGTCATAGTATAGTATGTCGAAAAAATCATGAATGTCATAGTATAGTATGTCGAAAAAAATCATGAAAGTCATAATATAGTATGTCGAAAAACATTCATAAAAGAGTCATAGTATAATATGTCGAAAAAAATAATAAAAAAGTCAAAGTATAGTATGTAGAAAAAAAATCTTAAAAGAATCATAGTATAGTATGTCAAAAAAATCATGAAAAAGTCATAGTATAGTATGTTGACAGAAATCATAAAAAAAGTCATAGTATAGTATGTCGAAAAAAATCTTTAAAAAGTCATAGTATAGTATGTTGAAAAAAGTCATAAAAAAGTCATGGTATAGTATGTCGAAAAAAATCATGAAAGTCATAGTATAGTATGTCAAAAAAAATCATAAAAAAGTCATAGTATAGTATGTTGAAAAAAGCCAAAGTAGACTGCACTCTGCAACAAGTACTCTGTAAGTATGTGGTTGTCATCCACAAATCATACTGCGAGGCACAATTTAAACTGAACATGCAGCACTCTATCTCTTCCTCTCATGTACCGCTCTGTCAGCTTTCTAATTTTCTCAAGATTAAGTGTGTTACACAGGATATAATAATAAGTGAAGATGGTGGTTTTATCAGTCTCATAAACCAATATATGACTGATACATACTTTAATTAGATGTTACAGACTGCAATTTTAAACCAGATCCAACTCTGTCACGCATAAAGAAATGTTCACACACACACACACACACACACACACACACACACACACACACACACACACACACACACACTATCAGCTTTGATGTCATTGAGAGTAAAGCCAGGGCATTATTTTATTTTGACTCATGTTTTAGAATTAAAATGTGTGAAGAAGTTACACACAGACCTCAACCTACAACTTATCTATAATAAAATAATAAAAAGCTCCATCACATTAAATCAGCTTGCATCTTGAAAAAGTAAGGTCTTGAACTTCTTATATTTTAAAATCAGATGGAGAATCATTAAGCCAACCTATCATTTTATACTATGTGAGTTGTACTGCTTGCTGCTTCAGAGTTCATCAGAACTTGAATGATGATTCACTGTCATAAAATGTGACCTTTTTGTTGTGTTGTGTTTTTACATCCAATATATTGTCTCCTGTAAAACTTCACATGTCAAAATCTGACTGGTTTTCCCCCACTGCCCCTATGATTTTAACTCTTTTAGAGAGAAAAATACCTTTTAATCAAAGAGGAATTTGATCTGTCCGTAGTCGTATTTGTTGGCTCTGTAAATGAAGTAATATGTTGGACAACCACTTTGCAAGCACTGCTAAGTCAATCAGAACCATAATTCCTACTTCTGTTGTAATTCACTGTAGATCAGTGTCAGGTGGGCTAACTAGCATATCATCTTTCTGACTGATTGTGATCTATTCTTCCTGATAGTGATTAAACCAGCTGCATCTTGGGTCAATATAATTCATTTTTCCTGCTCCCAAATACTTTTCTAGATGTCAATTTTCGGACTGTTTTCAAACCACGCTGTGAAGCCAGCATCTTTAGGCACCCAAAACTGGGGAGTAAATAGATGGGTATAGTTTGGCTTTGCTACATGGTTAGTGGGGGGTGAGCTGGTTGTAAGATACAGCTACACCAGCTGCTGGTTTCTAAGTCTCACTGATCTGGAAAAAGATGCATCATTTATCGATTGGGAAATTAAGACCAGCCAAGTTATTGTTGATTTTGGTTGCACTCTGACTAAAGCCACTCTTCAAATGAATTATTCAAACTAAAGTCTGCTGTATCATAACCATCAACCCACAAATCCAACTACAAATCCAACTACAGAAGGTTAATCGGTGTTTAAAGGTTCAACAGTCAAAGGCCAAGAAAATGTCATCCGTCACAGACCTGGTTCTAATAGCATTTGCAGTTTCTTTTCAGTGCGTCTTTTGTGACTAACTGTGACTTCACCCACCTGTTAGGCCGTGCCTATTACACTGCAAATGCTCTTCGACCCTGGTTATGTGAAAAGAATGTGCTGGACGATGCAGGGCATCATTTATTACAGGTACACAAACAGTCAGAGACACAGCAGGTTTTTTTGTCAGTAAAACTTTTTTATGGATAGCACGTGGTCTAAGGAACTCCAGTGACAGAAATATTTTTTTTCCTTGCGAGTCATGGGTTGTACACTAACCATGGATTTTGTACAAAAAGAGTGAATAATGGCAAGTTGTAACATGAGATTTCATAATAAAAAAATTCAAAAATAAGTTTGTATTTTCATTTTGTTCTTGCATTTGTCTTTGTTAAGGTATGTGATATTTCTTTTTAATAAAAAGGTGCAATAAATAAGCTGAGAATGTACAATTATTTACAAAAAAACAGTCTAAACATGATCACAAATGTAAACAGCAGCTTACCAGAGGTATATTTTGTAATTTATGATTGGTTAGGCACATAAGGTATTTTGATTCTGGTTGGTATTAGTTTTTCATTAAAATATTCTCTAAAAAAAAAGTCCATGTCATTCAAAGCTCACAGTAACACGTTCAATTGGAAAGACGTTGCCACTGGACACAAATCTCAACATAATGTTACCCTCAGGGTTGAAAAAGCAAAGGGCTAATTTCAGAAAGCTGGCACAGACACCATTCTGCCGGCTGTTTTTGACTCGCTGAATGTTTTTCCACAATCTCTTGATGGGTTGTCAGGGGTGGAAGAGTTTGTTAACTTTGCGAGTGCAGCAACATGGAAATGGCCATTTGCGGTATGTCGGAGGGATAAGGCTGTATTCTTCGGTTCTTTGGAGAAAAACATCAGTTTAGCCACAACATGCATCATGTTGAACCAGCCTGGTGAATCGCAGCTCAGCGTGAGCCCAGCAAATATTGACATGGAGGGGATATTTGGAGCAGTGCACTACTAAAATAGCCTGCGGTTACTTTGGTCCAGTCCATATTATATTTTAGGAGGGCAAATATGGCTTAAGAAGAAAATACATTAGCAAAGAGGAAGGAAATATGAATCTACTGACTACAATGTATCATCCATTTAGTGTTAGATTGTTTGAGTTAACATTTGCACTGAAAAGGAAACAGGTTGTATTATCCATTCACACGCAAACCATTTATACACATTTTCTTTTGTCGGAGAAGGGGAAAGAAAGCAGCACTCGGACGGGTCCCAAAACAGTTCAGTTTTGCCCTCTCCCTCTCAATGAGTGAGAAGGTGCAGTAGCCTCGTAGGCGTTCATACACACACTTCCATAAACATAATATACAAATTTATATTCACTCCATCCTCCACACACACACACACACACACACACACACACACACACACACACACACACTCACTCAGTTGCAGACCCATGAAGTGAAGACTGCACAGCTAATAGAAAAGGTGATTGACAACTTGGTGGCTCAACACTGTAGGGTGAAGTTTCCTATAGACAACATCCATAATGGTCCCCTCTTAGTATGATGAAGATGAAAATGTTTAAGTTATCAGATGGATGTTTTGAACTGTTCAAGATTATTTGAATAGAACATGGGAATGATCTTTCAGGGCGGCCATTTGGGCAGGGAGCTGGTGTCTACTGTAGTTGAGGTCAACATCACACAAGAGTCACTGGTGCAGATGCAGCCCTTTGCGACCAAACTTCCAATCAAGAATTATTAGCCCTCAATGTTGTTGTCAGTGGCAGCCGCAGGCCCGCACCACCATGTTCTTGTATTTCTTCAGAATGACGTTGGAGTTGTCGTCGAAGTAGAGCACGGAGATGGCGTGGAGCTTGGTGGGGGCACAGCATGGCTTTGGTACGTTCTCTGGGTTCATCAGGTGCACCTGAAAATCAAAGGAAATGATTTAGGCTCCCTTATGCTTCAATCTCCGTTTGCCAGAAAATGTATCTAGTTTAAAAAAAGATAAGATAGATTTAAAAGGGGCCCTCAGCAATTCACCACAACACTTTCATTAAATAGGTGAACTCATAAGAGACTGATTTAAAAAAATCTAAGTAGCAGAAGCCGAGATATCTTGCCATTAGTCTGTAGTACAGGACAAGTTCCAAAAACACTTCATTCCCCATAATGCAACTCAATAGTGTCTTTCTAGACACTCCTTGCCTGCATATTATAAACTCCATGCCCTAAATTTGTAATGATACTTAAAATCTCAAGCCCATTTTGAGATAACCCAGATGGAGTCACTATGACATCATCAGGGTTATTTTCTCAGACTTTAAAACGCTCCCTACAGAAATAAAAGACATCACTTTTTTTTTCACAAGTTTAGTAGTACTCTTCATGACATGTACTTACTGTATCTTCATGTGTAAAATCAGAGGAGTGCCTCTTTAAGTAAACTGTGTTTTACAATAACTGGATTACAATGTATAGTTATTTTAAAAAAGCCCACATTTAAAGAATTGCACACAAAATGTGTGGTTGTAGTTATCTCTAGAAGTCATTAAAAACATTACAATACATTCCTTTTAAACAGAGTTGCAGACACTTTAATATCTTGTTGCACTATTGCTGCAATGTTCCTAAATCCCTCAGAGGAAGTACCACAAAAACCTGGCAGGGAGGGGTGACTAAAACCTAAAACGACTCCTACACTGTGTTTAGAATATACTGAGCATGGTACACTCCTGTGTTGGTCATACCAGGGTCTGCACAATGGCGTGGTTGGTGGCGTTCATGTGGGCATTGAGGGGGAAGGAGCACTCTCCATCACAGTAGTTGGCTGCGTAGCCTTCAGGAGCAATGATCCAGTCCTGAGAGAAACACAGGACAGTAAAGGTTAAAAGCAGCACAGTCAGAGCAGATTAAATCAATCAAATCGAGTCAACATTACAATGCCTGTCGTTTTGAAACAATTCAAAGGTCAGGTCTGGTTTTATAATTCCACTGAACTAGTGAATAAGAAGCCATTCAGCTCAATATTACCATGTGTTTTACAATTGTATGAGTTATTAGTTATTCCTAAAAACGAGAGGATGCAGCATTGCCCCTGTTACAGTAGCCCACCTGACTCCTGTTGGTCAATTCGGTGTTAATCCCGTCTTTAAGGGCGTCCCTGCTCTAACACTCCTGTCTGTGGAATCGCTCAGGGAATCCTTCCTTCCTTCCTCAGACAAATTCTCTGCATGTTTTACCTCTTTCTAACTTGTCTGTGTGTCTCTCTCTGTCTTTGTCATCTCTGTCTGTTCCTCTCTTTGTGTCCAGCTCCCTTCCTGTGTGTGTGTGTGTGTGTGTGTGTGTGTGTGTGTGTGTGTGTGTGTGTGTGTGTGTGTGTGTGTGTGTGTCACCTCTAGATGTCAGTGCTGTGTTAAGAGCTCGCAGCTTCAGCTTGTTTGGAAGAATGTACGTAACTCTGCCCTTCTATTTATTCCTCTGTCTGTGTCCTTGTAAACACACGCAGTCTACTTCCGTCTCTTTCCACTGAGCTATTTTAACTGACTTTTTCTCTTTTGACCACCCTAGCTTGACAGCAGTAGTTATATATCAGCCTAGTGGTGTTTAGAATGTGAGTTTACGGTAGGGCCCCTTTATATTATATGAGGAAGTGTCAATTTTGAGTAAGCAACTAAGACACCTGTCTTACAAGAGGCAGCTACTTGATACACCTGCTAGTGAAAAAGTGATTGGCACATGTTGTTGGTTACAGTATAAAGTAACTCGGTCCTGTAGCTTAATGACTATTGCACATTGAAGAAGACATAGCCCAAACATCTGTGCATTTTACTCCCCTGTGTTAATCCTGTAAACTATCTTTGTGCCTTTTGACTTGTATGAATGTATAAAAAGAGACTTGATTATGCAAGATATGCACAGTCAACCCTATTATGTGTAGATTTACATCCAATATCTAGTGTTTATGGATCCTCATTGAACCAAATTCTATATTTAAAAGTAAATGTTGTTGTTGTTAGCCTCTAAAATTGTTCTACATACAGTATGGCACCTAGCGGTCAGTAAACATCAACCCCAAAGTAGTCTGGCTTAACAGATGTACATTTTTGAGATAAAGCCTGACATGATGTGCCTTCCCTTCTCGCTATCTCCGCTATCGGGGCTTAGCGCCGCCCAGGTTGTGTAAAGTGTAAAGAAATACAAACAAGCCAGAGCGGTGTGGTTTAGCCAGACCATACTCCAGCACTGACACAGAGCTGTGGATATGGGTCTGGCAATGTGAGACTAGCCCTAAAGAGTCTACCTTACCTGTTCACCACACGTGTATAAGGACTTGTTTGGATGTATTGAATGAGAAAATGTTCGCTACCTGCCAGCCCAGCTCTCTGAAGCTGACGTAGAGCTCGTGTCTTCTGCATGCCGTCTTCTGATCGCTGCTGTTGTAATCTGCAACAGAACAACAGAAATCATCAGGAAATTGCATCTTGCACACATACTTTATGTAGTTTTGCCTAAATAAGAGTGGATAGTTGTGAATTTATTAAAACCCTTGCCTGGGTAAATGATTCCCAATTAAACCTTATGAAAGTAACTCATGACATTCAGAATCTGAGAGCAGAACAACAACACAATACGCCTCATGTAATGCACTGGGTGGAGACATGTGAGGGCGTAAACCAGAGCACAGGAACAAATGCTCATTGCAGCGGTCACTGTGCTGTACGTGCTTTACATTCATCTGCTGGTTAATGCGTTTGAACAAATGCCTAATTGAATTCATCAGCATTCAAATATTGCTTGGCGCGAGCGCAAGTGGTGACACAGTGACGACTGTGTTTATGGACTCTCCTGTCCTGCAGTTTGTTCTTAATTATTGCTGTTCCATTCTGCAGCAGCGGGGCAGACGACTGCAGACAGTCCCAGGTATAGCTTTGGTTTTGACAGTCAAGGAGGTCATTGCTGGCACCGGTCACAACGCTGAAGTCAAGATGGTGACACTGACTTTCCACTGATGCTCTCTCCCGCTCACTCCCTCTATCTCGCCTCACTGATTTTATTGTGATTATCTTTTTCTTCACAAACCCCCCCGTTTTCTCAAAAGAGCTTCATCCACATAACCCATGTGGTGTAGCAGTTGTCCCTTAAAATCCACCCTAACACATAAGCAAATTCTAAGCTTGGGTTCTCGATGGCCCCACAATCCAACACTTCAGCTTTAAGCCCGCAAGTGCTTTTAATTGTAGTTGGTTGTTGGTCTGGTCTGCACTCTCTCACATTGCAAAGTTAATTATAAAACTGTTACCCACTAAAAACCTTCTAGTGGTTGCCTATTTTGTTTTGTGTGTGTGTCTGCACTTGTCATTAGGGTTACAATACTGGTTTCTGCTTCCATGTTTAGCGAAAATATTTAGACTACAATAACTTAACACAATGCAAGAAAAAACTAAAGAATTTACTGCTTTGAGTTTATCTGCAACTGGCTCTCACATCCAAAACTGTCATCAGCACATTTATCCAGATTTACTCAATGCATCATCTGTCTGTTTGGTGGAGCTACTTATCCTGTCAAGCCATGCAAACATGGCTATTTGCTTGTCATAGGCAATAAATAGAGGATCTGTTTGCCTAAAGAAACAATCGCCACATCATATACTGTACAGACGTGTGTGTGTGTGTATGTGTGTGTGTGTGTGTGAGTCAGACTGCAGACGAAGATTTGTCACTCAGTTACAGCCACTCGCCTCAGTAACTCACCAACAGCAGCCTTGTTTAGTCAGCTGGAGTGACACACACACACACACACACACACACACACACACACACGTTTGGTCCTTCCATGTCTCTGTCTATCATTCATTGCCACTGGCACTTACTGTACATACATAAATACACACACACACACGCTCACAAATGACCTGATGTTTATCTGTTTAACAGCCAAATCCACTTAGCCACACATTAAAATGAAGAGTTGTAATTCTAAATCGCCAGCCCTCGTTGCATTAAGATGTCATCATCAAATTAAATTTCATGTGAACAGACGCCCTGACCACACTGCCCAGACTTGCGACTGGGAGTTTTAGCTGGACTTGTCTCAAGTAAGAAAAAGAGAGAGACAGACAGAGAGAGGAAGGGAGAACAAGTTGGATTTGTCCCTTGGATTCATCTCAGCTTGAAGTAAATGACGAGAGAGGAAAAAAGAAAAAAGACAGAGAACAGAAGAGTCTGACAGAGCAAAGAAAAGAGAGGAGCTGAGTAGAGCATGGCACTAAGTTTGGGCTTCAGTTTTTACCATCTGCACTGAAAATGTGCAGATGTTTTACAATACATTAATAACAATAGTTTCTTTTCATTGCAGCAGAACATGATGTCATCTGATTAAAGAGGGTTAATTCTGTAAGAAACAGGAAATGAAAGGTGAGACTGGCAACGACAGACAGCTGCGGGGTGAGGTCAAATGGTCATCCGTAATCATCAAATACAGTCAGGTGTTTCCCCAGTTTACAGTTCCTTCCTTTCCAATCGGAAGGGCAGTTCACTGGGTGTCTGCTAATGTGGAAATACAGAGTTTATATGTGTGTTTGTGCACGTTTGCTGTGCATTCAGGCACACATGTTTGGCTCTGTGTGTGTGCAGATGATACACATGGATACGGGGTCACATATGCTCGCCCTGCCTCCCTGCGCATTGACTGATCTGCCAATCTTCAACAGCTGAGAGTATTCGGATTTAACAGATTTACTATATGGAGAGTGGATACCTTCACGAATGAGGAAACATGGCCCTAGATCAGCTGCTGTAGGATTGGACAGATTTTTCCTATAGTTATGACAATCAAACAATCCACTTCCCCCCCCCTGCATTGTAAGGAAACATTTGCAGTGTGTATATACAGGAAACATCCAAGGATGAGAACTAAGCTGATTGGCTCAGTGTCTTGGCTGACCTGATGTGAACTTAAGGTGATGTTTATAGAAAGAGGAATTGACACATTACAGTATTATAGGAAGATTTATGAGTCCGTATTGGAATATGGTTTTACTGGTGTTTTAATCATTTTAGGCTTAACATGTCTCTATAAATAATAATTATACTTATATTTCTGTACTCAATTCATCCAAACACTGACACTCACAGACACGCACACAACACACACACACACACACACACACACACACACACACACACACACACACACACACACACACACACACACTTTTGGGTCAAATCACAGCCCAGAGTGGAGGGTGAATGAAGCTGCCTGCACACTAGTAAGAATAAAACACCAGTAGCCATTAATGTAGTTCCTTGTGAGGTTTCTGTGGTTGCAGGCAGGGTGGTAAAATCCGATCATCATGTCCTTTAATTTCTTTCTTCAGACTCCAGTCTGCACACAGCCCCTTTTTTGGCATGAACAAGATTTGCGTGCTGAGACAGATAAAAAATGTATTATCAAAACGAAATGCTCTGAAACTTTTAAATTAACAGTGTATTCTTCTAATTGTTAGAATAATTACATGTTTTATTGGTTAAACACCCTGTGCAGTCAGATATTCAGTTCAAACGATCATTAAACCGTCAGCAAACCAGGGTCCAACACATTTTCCAAGTACAGTAACTATAAGTGCGCATGGTTGGATAATGTACTGAGATATTGTCATATCAGCTGATGTAATTTCTGTAATTGTCAAAATCTTCTTAAACTCATTATATTGAACAAAATGTGAGTATCAACGCACATTAAAAGAATATCTTCTATCTATCTTCACACACACACACACACACAATTTCGTTGCACCTCTTGGCCTTCAAAGCCATCAGCATTTACAGTCTGTGGGGCTCTTTAAGAGGAATAAAGCTGATATTTACTGTGGGCTTTCATTGAGTGTAAAGGCCCAGATTTGTGGTGCCCATAAACCACATCTCCCCTTCCTGCCTGTAAAAATTTAATGCCACACAGCTACCGCTGAGCTCCAGCTCCCATGAGGCTTCCATTCATTTCTTTTTCCTTTCCTTGACAGAGAGGAAAACCTACTCTAAACCTACTCTACAGTACATATTATACTCATTTATATGCCACTACTCTACTAATTAAAAGTATGTGCTTCCTACGTATTACAGTAGGTTTTTGTTTTACATTGGAGGTCTGCACAAAAAATATATACGTAATAACATAATTCAGATGGTTTTATGACGCTCATTCATTAAAGGTATTAGTTTGACATTTTGGAAAATATGATTATTCAATACCACTCATGTCTGTATGCTATATATGAAGCAACAGCTAGCAAGCGGTGAGCATAGCCTAGCATAAAGACTGGAATCAGGGGGAAACAGCTAGCCCTGCTCTGTCCAAAGGTAACAAAATCCACCTACCAGCACCTCTAAAGCCCACTCATTAATGACTTGTTTGATCTGATATTTAATTTGTACAGTGTAAAAACAACATGTCAATAATTCCTTTGAGCATCGGCAGCACCTAAAGAACCAAAGCATGAATTCTAGTTTGACCTGCTTCATGCTCTGCTGTCGGGACCGAATATTTGAATATTAAATGGAAGCAGGATTTCCTTTACTGACACGGCGATGTGAATGGAGTCAGTGGCACTGAGCTTTGCTCTCATATTAACGCAGCTTACTTAACAGTGTTTAACATGGAAATGTTTCTCTGTGAATAGACAAGCATCCATTTGACACTAAAGCTCTCCATTAAAGCCAATTCACATTGAATTCATTGAGGTGGGGCAGCGGCTGCCGGTTCACCACCCTGCCTATTCAATAGCAGGGGAAACACTGCTGCTTACTAGACTTTCGATATACAGCACTGGGCTGATATTAACCCCTCACTACACTACCTGCCATTCATTAAGCCCCAGGAACACTTTCACCAGCACCTATGTTATGAGGAAAAGGCTATAAGTTATTTTTATAACACGTTGTTCCAAAAATACAAGAATTAAATGGTGCCAATTCAGACTTTATAGCCAGGGTGTTTGGTGTAGGAAGCGTGTGTGTGTGTGTGTGTGTGTGTGTGTGTGTGTGTGTGTGTGTGTGTGTGTGTGTGTGTGTGTGTGTGTGTGTGTGTGTGTGTGTGTGTGTGTGTGTGTGTGTGTGTGTCATTTGACATTAAAAGTAATTTCAACCAGCAGGCCACAGTCTCTCAAACTGCCTCACTGTAATTCTATAGTTTGCTTCAGCAATTTCTCAAATCATGAGTGGGAAAAGATTGCAGCTTTTACTGTATCAATTACATGCCCCACAGAGGTGGTGGTGACAGAAAACTTGTGTTATATAGGCCCAAAGTTTAAGATACAATCTGGGTCACTAACGCAGAAGGAAGGAGAGAGTCCTGATGGCCTCATTCCTTCCTGAAAGGAGAGAGGCCATGAACAGCGACATGAAAGGAGAATGCCACTGTTGTCCCTGACGTTTCTCCTTTCTTATCCCTCCCACCAACCACTACTGCTGAAGTTTATCTTTCTTCCCGTCTTTCATCACAGAGGTTATTAAACCCTGCGAGGGAGCTCCGCCACTTCTAATTACTCCAACGGTAAACAAAAGGAGGTCGGGTGGGGAGGGAGCGAGGAGAATGAGGAGGTGGAGGGAGGAGAAGAGAGACAGATGACAAAACACTGCTGGCCAAGCGCCGTGTTATTATAATTCTTTAAGCGATACTGTTAGCGTGGTCAGTCTTTTAGCTGTGCAGCTAATGACTGGCTAGGCCTAATTACAGACTGCCTGTGCTGTGCTGGGACGTGATATTCCTTCCCCGGATGGTTGTTAACTTCCCCCACAGCCAAAGCCCAGCCCGACTCCCATTACCTCCCTGGCCTTCTTCGCCCACGAAACCCCAAATTACCTTTAAAGGTGTTGTATTGTTCTTTTGGCAAGCATTTTCCTCTGTGCACACATCAGGCACACCCAGAGGGGCCGGAAGCATCATGCTGCTGACAAAACTTTTTATGCATCCAACGCAAGACCAATTTGCTCAATAAATTAGAAAACAAGACATTAGTCTGCCGTGTCAGCAAATTGTTTGCTTTTGTGAGTAAAATGTGAAAAACAAAGATGATTTATTACACATACAATCACACTATTATTTCAAAACTAATGCTGCAGAAATTTATTTGGCTGAATTTGTCCTATTATGTCATCTGGAAGACATTTGATATCACATTCCGTATTAAATCCAGCTCGCTAAATTGTGAAAATGAGGAAATAACAAGGCCCAAGGCCTCACAGGGTGTACAGTAGGGAAAATAACGTTTCATAGTTAAAAGGTTGTTTTAAATTCATTGCAGACTGAGGAAGGAATTTTAGTAATTTATAGCAATGCAAAGCAAAGCCGTACAGCAAAGTGTGTAAACTCTAAATGAAATAGACAAAAATAGCTTATAAGGTGCCACTTATACTTAAAATGAGGACAACATGGTACCAAACTGATATAAAAGATGCATTAAAATCAGTGCAGTGGTTAACCACGCAGGTCAAGAGTGTGCAGTTTGGGCAGCAGAGTGAAAACTATTTTTAGAAAGCACACAGAGCAAAGTTACTCATGCTGAAAAAGCCTCTATGTGGAAGTTAGTGCACACTAGAGCAATTCAAAACAAACACTTTGCCGCCTTCCGGCCTTGGATCTCATGTTTTTTTCAGACAGAAATTAAATTATTGGTGAAATATTCCTTTAGTTGGAGCTGTGGTGGCCTGAACTGATGTACTGTAGCTCTGTGCAAAACAGAAACTGGGGGACAACGTCCACATTTTGTTTCTCCCCATGAGCGCGCCACAAGACGGATGCTCTCCCCATCCATCCTGTCCTCCTCCCTGTCTCTGGAGTGAGTGATGCGGTATTGAAACCATATGCCCTCCTGAATTCCTTGCGGCTCCTCCCATCCCATCCAATCCCAGCAGTCCTATGCTGGCCACGGACACTCGACTGTCGCGAGGGGGGCCTCCCCGCTTCCTGTGTAGGATCTAAATATTTACACTCCCCGTCGTCCCGAGTGGCGAGGCGGAGAGGTCTTGATGTTTTGGGTTATGTAAAGTCCAATCCTCCAGGATGCATATTTAACAGTTTGTCCTTGTTAGAGCAGATTTCTGAGCCGATTCACTTCAGAGAAAGTTTTCTCATCCTGATATAAGCTGGGACACAAAAGCAGACTACAGCCAACCTACCTTGTCCACAATTTGCTTTTAAAAGTAAGAGATGGTCTATTAGCATTTAACTATTTCATTAATTATCAATCTATTTACATTTGACAAAAATATTTCTTTATATACTGAGAGAGAGCAACGATGACATTCGTTAGAGAAACACTAACCCACATTGTGAGCACATGGTGTGCACCTTAGCCCTCTGATTCGCTAGTGTACCCCAGTATCAGTATCATCTTCAAGACATCTCGACTTAAAGTCTTAAGACATCTTAAGCCAAAGACAGCTGTCTAGAAGAGAGTACGGGTCTGGAGCCAAAACCAAACATGTGGTACACGCTAACTGTCCTGTAGCATAACAAATGATGAGTCTTTGTTCTCTGTTATGTCAGCCAAAGCTTTCATCTAATGCAATTACTGAGAAAAGCCCAGCAGGAATTTTACTTACAACCTGTTGTGTTAACAGCAGCACACAGTAACCTACTGAGAAAGTGAAGGAGATGCACTGAACAAACAGGAAATAGAGCCAAAGAAATCTCAGCAAGAATTTTTCAGAGTAGTAGTGAGAACAAACTTGTCCCACAAATACTTCTGTATATGACGCAGATGGTAGAGCCATTAAATGGGACAGCAGAAGAAGCAAAGTAAAGGTAAATTGCTTCCCAAGTAGCCAGCCAAGTGGGGCTGTTTGCAGCTGTGTGTCAGTGCACTATGCTATGTTGTGGCACCAGAGAACCAAACGTGAGCCGGCTCTGGCCCAGATTTAGCCAGGTTTTTAGGGTGCAGACTTCAGCCGTTTTGGGATGAGAATCAGCTCCAGTTTGCGGCTAATTTTGGGCCAGTCTCAGCCCATGGAATCAGCTTGAGTATACTTGGGCTGATTCTCGCACATCATTTATCACAAGTCTCACATGAGACCAGCAAGCAGGGTTTTTTTTTTAACACATTGGACATAAGAAAACTTGGAATATATTAACTCTGAGGAATATCACCAATACTTAAAAAATATAGAGGTGGTTGCCTGCTGGATAAATTTTATTTATTGCTGCACACAGGGCTCTCCTCTGATACATAGCAGAGCCAAAGCTTTGAGCCATAAAGTCTTAATATTAACATAATGCTTCATCTGTCAAATTAACCAAGGATCAGACTGATATTAACAGCAGGCTCACTGAGCGCTATCTTTGTGTACAGCACTAGTCAGACAATGAAGCCTCACAGGAGCAGCTTGGCTTTAAGTGCTGTAAAGTCTGGCCAGAATTACACAGCAGGTGAAAGGTGGGAGTATTAGGGTTTGATTTAATTTGAAAAGTTGAGTTTGGGCTTATACTTGCTCATTACATCATACTGCTGAGTAGGAAGAGAAGTGGGGAGGACTAATGAGGAGCTTCAGAGGATGAGGTTCGCCGTCTGCATCTTAAATCACTGAATATTCACTAGACCACTATTTTGTGGGTCTGCCATTTTGCTGTGTTGTCCAAAATCTCTAGTGAGAACTCAAATTATTCCACAGTGCAACATAAAAAGTTGTATTTAGACTTGTCAGTGTCAAAAATCTTCTCTAACACCACCCATCTGTCACATAATCTAGCCTTTTTCTCTAAAAAGTCTTTTTAGCTGAAATCTCTAGCCAAACCCTATATTCAACTCTGTAGCTCAACCAGTCTGGAGAGGTGTCATAGAAATGACCTTCATAAATAAAACATTGTATACATATTGCTCTGAAAAACACTATAGCCCCTGCTTAATATGCAGGATTCCAAGATACACTTCACTACCTTTCATCCATACAGAGAAACTACAGTAAAAACAGATTTTGGATTTTCATCTGATAGGGGCTGATTAGACAGAGATCCGGATGAAGTCAGGTCAAATTTATCAAGTGTCTCGAAGAGGGATACTTCAAACACATGCTACACATCCACTGATCTCAACAGGTTAGACATCAGCTACGGATATAGTGAGGTTGGGTTGAGGTCAGTTTTGTGTCTGATTGTGTTCATGGCTGTATTGTTTGATGAGCTCAGTGAAGGTTCAGTGTTTGTGTAGCGGACATCAGACTGACCTGCTGGGCCAAGCCCTCTGGATCCCTCCTGTGGTTGCGTGGATCGGTTGCGGTTCTGCTGGCGACGTTTTCCGCCAGTGGAGCGGGCGCTGCGGATTTGCACTTCACTGACTTTGAAGAACGCCACCATGAAAGGCTGCTTCTCCAGCGCACCGTCACGTCCTACGAGCCCCGCCTCCTTGGAGCTGATGCTCTGCCCTGTTTCAGAAGACACGGCGCGTAACAAGGTAAGATTTACCGTAGTGGTCATGTTCATCTGCACAAGTTGCCCAAATTACATTCTGTTGCCAGTTATGGTTATTTTGTGGACCACAGCAAGGGACTTTTTGTGCAGGTAAACATTTTTAAGTTTCTTTCAACTATGGATTTATGTTGTTAGATTGTGTGCACTGTGTGCTTTAAAAGTAAAAAAAAACATATACATATGTGATGTAATCTCTTACCACTGCTGGTCTCCACGCTGACCTGCAGGCCCAGATTGTGCACTGGGCTCATCACCCACAGGTTGCTGGTGGCAGTGATGTCAAACTCCAGCCAGCCTTCCTCAGCTGCCCACAGCCTGCGAGACTCCAGCAGGAACAGGTCTGCCTCTCTGGGAGAACATGGGAGATGACACAAAAGAACAATAGCTTAGATCACAGATAATAATAGAAATGTGTTTTGTAACTTGACTGTGAAGCTAATTAGCCAAGGAAAGTGTTTGGGGTATATTTTGCAATGTCATTTAAAAAAATGAAATAAAGATAATGGGTAGGAAAGAAATACGCCAATTGTATCAAGCCTAGCACCTTAGCAATAACTGGAAAAGTAATGTAGTAAAATGTAGTTAACTCTAAACTAATTAGTTTATGTGGTTATCCATTGTGCACTTTAAAGAGATAGTTTGCTGATTTAAATCCAGCTCTGTGTCATGGCTGTTTGGGCATTGTCTGCAGATGAATGGTGTTTGGCGTCCCTCTGTGGCACCAGTGCACGAAGCTCCCCGCGGAACAGAGTAGCCAAGGTCTGCCAAGATCATCCGGAAGATGCAAAATGCGCCGAGATCTCAGCAGACCGACGCTGCTCCTCTATCTTTTCGTGCACTGGCGCCTCAAAGGGAAGCCGCACACCGTTCATTTGCACACACTGCCCCACACAAAGACGACACAGAGCTTGTTTAAAAATAGGCAAAGTATCCCTTTAAGTTTCAGAACAGCCAAGCTAGTTAGATCACATGTTAGCTTTTTGCTGACCAGGTTTTGAAGTCTTTGATGTTTTTAAGACCTACATTGTTTTTTTTTATTCAGTCACAGGTAAAAATGATTCTTCCCACCATAAAGACATGCATGCTAGGTAATTAGGACTACAGTTGAAAAATTAGTAACACTGGTGCATTTACAGAAATGTTGATTAATGTGCATTGTCCTAATCAAATAAACTAATAAATAAAATAAAGTGCTATTATAGCTCAGAGGACAGATCTACCTCTTTAAGAAACCAAGGGAAACCCAGGAGCTGTTGGTTTGGATCAGGGTAACATATCATAACAAAATGACAGAAAGATGGATAGCAGCACTTAACAGAAAATCCTGGGATACATTGTATTGTACTCCACTGTAGGTTTGACCATAGAGTCTACCTCTCTGAGGGACAGGAAAAAAGGAGGGTATTAAATCTTCGGTATCAGGCTACAGGTATGTTTATATCATTTACAGTATTGTGTGTGAACGAAATAAGGCTACAAAATGGAAGAATCAAAGGTCAAACGGGAAGAAAAAACTGTGGACGAATTAATGAAAAGAGAGCACAGGAGTTGTAAAGAAAAAGACAGAGTGTGAGTGATAAGAGGGCCTGTCCTCCCACTGTCCCATTACAGTAGTAATAACACAGCGTCGGGTCTGTCGGACCCTCCTCCAGAGCCGACATCAAAGCCTCACAATCATCCAGGTGTTCGGAGAATGCCCCTGCAGTCATGCATCAGCAGCCCCTCTTTATTGGTCATTAATGAGAGTGTTTCTGACAGTTTCCGTATGAGCTTCTATTCCCCTTTTTCCCCTCACACACACACACACACACACACACACACACACACACACACACACACACACACACACACTCCACCCCACTGCTAAGTTCACACATTTGTCACAGCGTGGGCCAGTGTGCCAATGTTTCCGCCTCATCCTCACAGTCGCTGTTCGGCTCACGAAGGACAGCAGGGGGTCTATCAGAGAACTGCCTGTAGGACCAAGGCTACTGAGAGCCTACTGTAAAACTTCTTATTGACTGACCGCTTAAATGAACTGGAATAATAAGGGCAAAGGTGAAAGTTTTTTTTTTTTACTACAATAAATCTCCTTTATAAGTCTTGTCAGTGAATGTTGTTAAAAATGTAACACAAGGTGGGAGAGTGTAGCCCACAGCTGGCCAGGTTATTTAATGTGCTTTCATCTTTTAAGCTGCTGAAAAGGCATATTTGTAAGATTGTAAAAGCAACTGCAAGTCAGACATTTGGATGGAGAGAATGCAGAGGTTTCCAGTGCAAGAAGGAGATCATAACTCGGGATCTACATGCCTGTATACCTGAGCAACATTTTAAGAATCAGAATAAAAGCAATATCGCTGTTAGCCGGAATTGAAATACTTAAGAAAATAATAATGAAATCATCTGGTTAGGTACACTATAATAGCTGGTAAAATGCTGCTGAATGTGTTTGGGTCAGTAAAAAACAGCCTTCGCAGCAACCTGCCCTTTCTTTTTGCCCTACAATGTCAGGCCTGCCACATTTCTGGCATTGTAATCTCTCACATTCCTTGCCTGCTGTTAGCGAAACCACCCCAATCAAATGAAAAGTACAAAGGGTGTCAGGCTAATTAAGCGCTCTATCATTACGGCTTAGAGTCAAGACAGTTTTTATGGGAAGGAGGGGCACGAGGAGGTTTACAGGCTCCCCACCGATTGGGCGATTACAAAAAAAGTACAGGTTTTGCAAAAGGCGGAAAATCAGAAAAAACAACAACAAAGACTTAACGGCATATATACCGTCAAACCTTGGGCGTTACATCCAGCACTGAGGACAATAAAGATAAGAATGTAAAATGAGAACAGTTACGACTTTAATGTCACATAGGCGTAACTGACTTTGTCAGTGGATTCATGTGGCACCTTGAATTCACTCCTAAAAAGCACAAACACAGCACGAGCAAATGTCCTCCACCTATAGCACACCATCCAGGCTGTAATTTTCTTCAAGGCAAAAAAGCTGTCCTGCAATAATACAGAAATTGGAGATATATGGGCCCTTTAATCTCCAAATATCTCCAAAAATAAAAGGCTTTACCTCCAGGCTGGAGAGCACAACATACCCATTGTAGGGATAAAGGAATGCTGCAAATAAGTAGCTCTTGATACCCATAGAAACCTTTTGACAGACAGAAAAATATACAGTACTTTGCCAAAAGTACAGGATCAGCTTTAGCACATTTGTTGTGAGAGACCCCACTTTATGGTGTTTTGCTTTGCGATGATATTCAACACAAAATAATATATGAATCAAGTGTAATAGCTCTCCACACACCAAGATTCAAAGGAGAAAGATACTTTGTTGTGTATTCATTGAGAAAATAAATAGACGGTACAATGTAGAATGTTACCCTAAATATGTATATCAGGAATTCTCTTCATGTTGAGAGTTGTTTCTCGCTGGGCGGGCTTGATAAAACATAAATATCATTCAGATATCTTACTGGATGTTTATCTGCCCCAGCAGACGTAATGTAAATGTTTGGCATGTATTAGCTGCGCTTATTTGGGGGAACAGGAGGATTTTGAAGCTGTGCTATTTCTGTAAGACATGGTTTTGCCTAATTTTATAATATAAACATGGCAAGGGCTCAGTGTCAGTAAAAAAAAAATATAGGGAGATAGAGAGAAACACACAGGCAGAGGCAATGTTTTTATAAACATAATCTTTACCTTTTGGTATAAGGAAAAAGTGAACTGAGCACCCTTTCTGTTTTCAGTAACACCCTCTCTTGTTGACTTGTTGACTCCCAGTACAACCACAGGGCAACCCCTCTGCACTGCAAGTTATGTTGAAAGGAATTCATCTAAGAAACGAAGATCGTTATGTGTGCAGTCAATGCTGAACCTGTATAGTCAGTCTGGAAGAAGACGAAGGAGAAAAAGCGGATTTGTTCAATGTGCCACTGATATAGAATACGTTTTATTTGATTTAAATTAGCCAAATACTTTCAGAAGGCCTGGGCAAAAGCTTGTTGCATTTTTTGTTCTTTTTTCCTGCTATTAGGCCTTTTGCCAATATGTTAATAGAAAGAACACAGAATCACATATGCTGTAATCAATGTTTTACTCAATTCAATGTGTTACTGGAAGACGTCTTTTTTATGTTTTGATGTACAGTATGTAACAATGTCTCGTAGGATGAGTCAAATGTTTGACATGACAATGTAAGTAGAAACTAACTAAATAACTACAACACATGTATAATATTTCCATTTTAAAGGGTTAGCCATGAAAAAAGGAAAACTATTTTAAGGTAAATCAGGGTTTAGCTTGTGTTTTGTTGAGGGACATGAGAGATCCACGCTGCATTTCTCAGTTGCATGGATTCAAACCAGTTATCTTCCTGTCAAAACCTTATCACTGTGTGTGTGTGTGTTACCTGTCAGGGTGCTCCTTGACAACCTGGTAGACTTTGAGTAGGAAGGTGTCATTGAGGAAGGCGCGGCTCACACACTCCTTATAGAGGCGAAACTCTGCTGCGGTGACGGCCTCGCCCTCTGGGATCTGCGAGAGGTTGAACTTAAACTCCTTGTGGTGATGCCGCTGCGGAGAGAGCTCCCTGTCGTACTCCACTGTGGGATGGAAACACACACACATACACAAACACACACATAAATGATTATAACATTATGCACAAAGAGAAAGAGACAGGGAAGATAATATAGAGAGACAAGTGAGAAAATCATGACTCTCTGTATAAAGTGAAATACTGTTGTCTGCTCATGTTCTCCAGAAGAAATTATGGTTTGATTAGAATTAAAGTACCACCAACATGGGGGGGGCGGGGGGTGTTGTTGGTTGATCTGATTTAACCCAGCCATTGAAGGTGTGTGGAATGAGATTAATGGAGGATGCACGCTGTAGGCAGACAGCTGCACACCACACGCTACCACACGGAGAACAACAATAAGGACAAAAACGCTGAAAGACCATTCTTGTTTTCCCACAACACAACTTTTGTAAATACATCTTTGAAAATCTGAACTACATCAACATGGAAGAGTGGGGCTGACCCAGCAAGGACGGTGGTGGTCACCGAACAGTGATGGGAGTAATGCATTACAAAAGTAACGCAATTACAGTAATGTATTCCTTTTTGCTGTAACGCAGTAATATAACGCATTACTAATAAAATGTCGGTAATATTATACTTGTTACAATCTCAGTAACGCGAGTTACAACGCATTTTAACTCGACGTTTAGTGGCGTTCGTTTTTTTAAGAATTCACCAACACCGCAAAACATTTCGGCACAGAAAAAAAAAGTCTGCGACTGTTATTTCCTGTTGCCGGATTCGGTGGTTGAAATGCCTGCAGAGACAGATACATTTGCGACATGGACATTATTTTCAGGAGTTTTTTTACGCCGCGTTGACGCGGGCTGTCCCGTCACTGTTCCCGTGGTCAGAGCCAGAACCAGAGACGGTAAGGACAACATCTGTGTCCTGTCAGTGCCGACAGCAATGTGCCTGAGCAACTGACAGATAACAACATGTCGGGAGTTAATGTTTAGTCTTGCTATACGTAATATCATTAAATTTTATTAGTGGTGGAAAGTAACTATACCGTAGGCTACTTCGTTTCAATTGTAAGGTGCTTTTAATTACTTCAGATTAATAATACAAAATAATATGAATAAATTATGATGTATATAGTGACTAAAGATGAGACTTTGTTGATCCCGTGGTGAAATTCACAAGCTACCTGCCAAGTCATACTTCCGCTTTTATTTTGGTGAAAGTAACTCAAAAGTAACGCAAAAGTAGTAAAGCATTACAATTCAGAGACAGTAATATTGTAATATAACTAATTACTCTCAAATGACAGTAACTAGTAATCAATAATGTATTACATTTTGGAAGTAATTGACATTTTGATCTTTAATACCTTTTCATTTCATTTATCATGCATTTTCTACAAGGGATGAAATTGCATATTTACAAACAGGGTTTCAGTGTAGTTTTACAGTAGTGATAAGCAGATATCCTTTTCACAGACACTGCTCTGAGGTTGACCATAGAAGCCTTTAAAACGATCATATGTGATTTATCCTTAAGGTATAATAGGTTTCGTGGCTTCTAGATTCCCTAAATAAACCCCTGTTATCATCAGTCCGAAGCAAAAGCCCATGATTTTTTCAGTGGTAGCAAACTTCTGAGACCTTCTGCGACCACTTCTGACAGCGTGAAATGACAAAAACCAACAAATGTGCTCCCTCCTATGCTTTTAAGTGCAATATGCGCCATAATGATAATGTGTTCTCCGGGGATTTGGTTCCTGTCTCAGCTGGAGGTTTTTCTCCCACAGCAAAGAGCCAGCAGAGTCAGTTTGTCGAAGGACACACAGAGTGAGAAGAGGGAAATGAATAAAGAGGGATATGTCAAGTGCAATTAGAAGGTTGCATACAGAAATACCAATGCAGAAATAAACTGTAAATACTAAGCCTCAAAAATGTGCTATATTCTGCAAAACACACAAAAAACTAATAACATAATTGCTCGAGTACCCAAAACGCACATCAACATACTCTTACTATTCTTACTCCATTACACTCGTACTGATTTAAATACTTAGTAACATATGCTACACACTACATACACTCTATCATCATCTCCACTCTAGTTTCCACAAAGTGCAACAAGGTTCAACAGTTTCACCACTACAGACTGGAAGTGCAGACTCTGGGAACCAGAGCTGGATGTATACTACCACCTGCAGTGGGACCAAACACATCTGTCCTACTATTAGTGCTACAGCCGTTTTAGCCAGCAGGGTTTTAGTTAACAAAATAGTTTGGCATTTTGGAAAATCCACTTTTTTGCTTTTTGATGCTGCACATAATGGGGGTTATGCAACAGATTAAGATAGCCAGACAAAGCTAGTCCGGTTAGTTTAGTAGAAGCAATAGTTTTACATTTTTCAAATGATTACTTGAAAAGTGAGAGCTAATATGAAGATACTTCCTGGCTTAATAAATGACAGCAGGCTGTCCACTAGAGTCTTTGGCCTTCCTATATTTACCCAACATATGGCTTCATAATTAGTTTGGTCCAGCAGTTTTAGACATATTTAAAATATATATATATATATATATATATATATATATATATATATATATATATATATATATATATATATATCTACAGGCAATCAAAGAAAGTAAAGGGGATGTGTATGAAGCCAATATTATTATTATAACAGATATTTTATTTTATTTTGAAGATTCATTTGGATACGTTTATAGTGCAAAACTTTGGTAAGAAGAATTTGGTTTTGTACCCGAGCCAGGCTTGTTAAAACTTTCTGGTAATTTTATGATGTGAGGACCCACCCAAAATGGACCAATGACACATTTTCTTCCCCGAGTCATAGTCGAAGAGAAAATTGTGTTGATGTGAGAACACTGGAATCAATCAGGCTCTCCCAAAAGTGCCAGCCCCACCTTGTACCCACACCCAGGAAGGTCAAAGCTCCCCTCATCCCCAGACATTTCCAAGTTACATAAATGCTGAACTTAAGTAAGAAACTGAGCAGAAAAGGACAGGGAGGGGAAGGCATGTCTTTCTAGCTTCATTGCAATTCTGAGGGAAACCAGTCAAGTCCAATCCTAAAGCATATTGCTGTGACTTGGTCAAAACAAATTACAATAATTGAAGCCTCTCAGTTTACGTCAGAGCCGGTTCTGCCTCTCTGTACTTCAAATGCTTTCCTTTGAAGCAAAGGAAATCACAGACACTTCACCGTCACTATGACTTCTATCAGATGTGACAGTGACCATTTCATCATCGTACTCCACAAGCCACACACACACACACACACACACACACACACACACCGCAGTAACTGTGTGTGATAATGGTTCTGGTCTTGTGTTGAAGGGAAGATAGATCAACTAAGCTTGTGTGTTGGTGTGTGGAGGCTTTAAGCCAAGGTCATGGTACTCTAAATGACTTTACAACACTCCCTTCAACAGCCCTGGCCTTAAAGACCAGCAGCTTGAAATTGTATATTCCCTATTTAAGTATCTACTGACTTTTCTGGCACAAAAATTCTTTGATAAACTGAATGTAGGTGGTGAGAAGGTCAGGAGGAGTTTCACGTGTCAAATATGTATTACATCTGCTGCAATGCACTGCATGTTTAGTGTAAAAAAGAGCATGCACCTGACAGTACTGGCACCCTGAGCATTGCAAATCTTTATCAGATTTGTTATTTGTTAGGGAGGGTGTAATGAAAATTTGCTATTGGTTGCATTATGTAGCATCTAGTGTGTTTGGATCTTGACCCATATTAGGGACTAAAAGTCAGTAAATCTCTGCCTCTGTTGCTTTGATGTTGACAATTAATTTTTTAATCTGTCACTCACAAGTCCCCCCACTTCATGGAAGAACACATACTAAATCGCTAGAGTGTCCCTTTAATATTGGATTTTATTCAGAAGTAACAGTCAGCCCGTGAGTTTGTTGCTACTTCCGTTGTTCTTTTCCCCAATTAGGAGAGAAATTCACAAATTCTGTGAATTACAACCAGTAAGCTGACCTGACTAGGCTACTCATAGTAACTATTTTATATGATGTAAACACAGCATTAGGACACTCCTATGAGTTCTTAAAATTACACATACACTGACTGGGAGTTATTCAGTACAGCCTTGGTCTTTCAGTAAGCATCTCCAGTGAAGCAGCAAGGGTGTTAACAGCTGGTCTTCAGCTTCTTATACTTTGTATTTCGTGCAAAAGTGCTACAAAATCTACTGCAATCATCAATCATCAAGAGAAGTGAAAGACATTCTGGCCAATAACAAAACTGTTTTCAGTAAAGGGAAAAGCATATCCACTGATTTCATTAGGCCTAAATGAAATTCGCAGGACTCAGGATTTCTTTTAACATTTTCCTCACATCTGAACGAAATCTCAAGGCACTCCTGAGCTCACTCAACAACTCACCTGTACACCTTTAAATCAATCTTTTTCTTTTATTATCTCAAAGACGAGGAGTCGTTTTAAGCAGCGCCCAGAGGAAGACAAACAATTAAAACTAAATATGAAGACAGCCACAGTCTCACATTATCATTGCAGTCATCTGCGATGCGGCCTGAGAGCTACAGCGTTAGCGGCTAAGTAGCATTCCAGCTGCTTCTCCACCTTCTCGGCTTGAAATTCGATTGAAATCCACCGAGGTTTCGCATCTAAAATCAAAGGGAAGTCTTCACACGACGTGTACAGGGAGCCTAACCTCGGTGCTAATCTACCATGACGTGAGCTTTGAGACAGGAACACACAGAAGGGAAAAGGGATTTGGATGATTCAGAGAGGAATTCATTCAGAGTGATTTTAAAGATGGGGAAAGAGTGATTATATTAGTGAATTGGTGCAAACAGTGCTCAATGGAAAGTGCAGTGTTTATGTGTCATGTGTGTTAATACTAATCTGTAGGTGTATTTTATGGCTTTATTTTATTACCACACTCCCATCTTTGGTCACCAGTTCATGGGAAATACACACAATCACAAATAAACAAAGGTTTTCATGTTTTTCTTTCATTCTCATTCACTTGAACACAAAGAAGCAGCCAAGGTTACCCAGAAAACATGACAATAGCAGGGAATTTTTCTGATGATTCACCTAAACACTATGGGTGATTTCATCTGCTACGAGAAAGAGAAAGACACAAAAGAAGGAAAGAGAGGGCAGGAGAATAAATGCTTGAATAGTGATATAGGTAGAGAAAGACGCATGAATGAAAAGAAAGATAGACAGGTAGACAGAGAAAGATAGTAAAATTGAGAGACAAGTAGTGAAAGAAAAACAATAAAAGAAACCAGGAAGAGGAAGAAATAATAAAATGGGCAAATAAATTAAGGATTGAGGAGGGGAGAACGTTTTTTGCGAATGATGTATCAAGTTGGATTATTTGAATGGAAACAGAAAAGTATAATGGGTATGTCAAACACAGTAGGAGAGAATGACTGTGGGAGAAGTGGATGAGATGACAAGACCAGACGAAGAAAGACAAAGTCAGTTGTCACGAAGAGGAAGATAGAGAGAGACCTAAGGGACAAAAACAGAGGGATAAAGGGAAAGAGACAGGAAGGATGAGAGATGGAGACAGTTAGTGACAGGTGGAGAGTGAGATGGACAATTTGCAGATTCACTTTTTTTGATTCTCGTTTTAACCTGCGCAACATCTGGCGCTGCTGTACCCTCCCTGCTGCTGTATGTACTATGGCACCCCCCCAACACTCACACACACACACACACACACACACATCGGTATCTTTTGCTATGTATTCATATGGTCCTTATATTCACAGCCTGTAATAATGAGTGGTTATTATGTATATTTTTATTGCAATCAAAGCAAATCAACATCCAATTAACAAACTTATGACCGACTGCATTATTTGAAAAATATATAATATATATTATAATATAAACTCAATCCTCTACAAAGCAGCCTTGGAAGAACTGAAATCAGACAGACTGGAACTTCAGTGTGACAGGTTGGCTTTTTATAAGATGTGATGCATGTCCCTTTAAGAAGCAGAGGCAGTAAAAAGGGAAAAGGTGCTGAAAGAAAGACAAGCAAGTGAAACTTTAAACCAGAAGGCTGTATGTGCAGGGAGAGGCGGACGGTCGAGACAAATACGAGCTAGAAGAATAAGAGACGAAAATGAATCTGACAGTGATTGATAACCACAACCTCTGGAGTAAAAATAAAGAAGAGCAACTACCGGTAACATGTTAAAACACACTGATAGTTTGTGAGGATGCAATCCCCAATTTAGGTAGGTATGATGGAATAGTACCAGAAAAAGAAGAGAGATGGGTGGGATCAAATCTATAAGTAGAAAAAGGGAGGAGGGAAGACAGACACGTTTTAAAACATAAACAGGAAATAAACTAGAGAAGTAGTTTAGCGGAGGAGAACAGCAGTGTTCTTCCATGTGAAGCAGAAAAGGCAAGACTGTGCAGGAGAGGCCCTGGGGTGGTTGACAGGCTGCCCTGTCTGTGGTCAGTGGTCAGCGATTTTGCTCACACTCCTAATGCTGTCCAGCCAATCCCTCAGAGGGACAGCTGGCGAACAGCCGCCTGCATCAAATCCCTCCTGCTTTCTTTCACACGTCCCACAACCACATGGCAAAACAACCAACAACCACCTTCTCTCACCAAAATACTTTTTCGCCCTTCATCAACACTCAGTCGGTAAAATTAACTAAAGGGAAAGTTTTGGTCCACAATCTTCTTTTTTTAAAAGTGCATCTTCTGAATATTTTTTAATACTAAAATACGTTTCTAGTGTTGTAGACTTTCCTGTGGTATCCCGTTCTGCAGTGTAGATTAGAGAGAACAGAGCACCTGTGACCCAGATAATAGTCTTAAGGTAGCTCTTATTATATGTCAGTAAGATTTTACTAGGTACCCGTTTGATGACAGACAGAGATTTGGTTCATACTGCCAATTTAAACAAGGTTGTGTCATCCTTCTGCAGTTGCAGACATGTAAAACACATGCAAATCCCTCCACCTCAGACAGTAGCATGCCGAACCAGTTCTATGGTATTTTGTGCCACAAAACATTCAAGACGAAACAAGCAAGATGATGCAGATTTTGCTGAAGAGTTGCAAGTGTAGCCACAACTAGTGACTTTTACAGGATAATGGTGTCTTCAATTTCCTTTCATGTCCCAAGATTCTCTTGAGTCAGTTGCTTTAAAGACACCATCATAGGTGAGTGGAATGGGTCTGTTAAGTACCAGGTGATGTAGCAGGCTAATGGATTGCTTGGGGAAATTTCCCGGCACACAGCACCATACTTTGCTGAAGTACATATTTACTGAGATTCAGGGAACAACTACTGGAGCATTAAATACCTTGCATAAGCTTAGAAGGAATTGTTGAAAGCAGCAGTTGAAAAAGCGTCTTGCACAGTCGTCACAATTTATTTATTTTTTTAACCCTTTCACCAGAAAACATTGTAGTTATAGGATGATTCTGAAAAACCCAGGATTACAATCAATGCCAACATTTCTAAAAGTCTCGCTTTCAACAATATCATGGCAATTACAGTATGTTTAAAATCAGGAAAAGATCGTGGTTATGCTTAATAATAAACTTAATAATTAACTTGAACGTTAATTGCAGGTTTGTGACCGGAGGTGAACTCCAATTTCCTGCATGAAAGCCAGATGTGCAACACGTCCATCCACCACCATAACCTCACAACCTTATTCTTCTAGAAGAATACACCACTTCAAGCATTGGTACTTAAGATTAGCATTAAATGTAAATAATAATGTGCATATGGATGGATACGGGACTGACTTATCTAGCCAGGATAAATACCTGTTAGCCACGCCCTCCTCAATCTTTGTTCCTCCCAGCTCTATCCCATAATGCACCACATAATCTCGCATTGCCAGACCTTCCTCCACAGCACTGCGGAGGAGGGTCTGGCTAGTCCACACAGCATTCCGGGATGGGAGAAAAACGTGCTCTGGTTTATTGGCATTTCTTTAAACCAATCACAATCGTCATGGGCGGTGCTAAGCGCCGAGCGGAGCCACGGTGCCGCTGCAAAATAGACTCAGGAAGGAACTTGTTTTGGTGGAACGTGTACGAGCGAACATGCTCACCAGGAAGTTCTCTTGGCGTTCTGATACTGTCAATATAAACCTCTTTAAAGCATATTGTACTGCTTTTTACACTGCACCCTTGTGGGTCAAGTTCAAAAAGGCAAGCTTCAATAAGCTGCGGATCGCTTATAATGATACTACTCAGAAAAAGGTGGTGTAGTGCAAGTGAATTGTTTTGTCAAGCAGGAGTTATTACATTCTCTGCTTTACTGAGGAAGCTAATGTATAAATGTATTGGTTGCCTGAATTCTTTTTGTAACTGTTATTTTAGAACTGATTGACCTGAGGTTCAGTGCTGTGCGATACCAGTCACCCTTATGGGATTACTGGTATAGATGTCTTCTTTAATTGGTGTCTGTTCTGGTGTATCTGTCCTTTTTTAATTGTGTTGTTGTTGTTGTTTTTTTCTAAATGGACCGTGAGTCTAATAATAAAGGCTATCTGTACGTTCAAAGGTTGTTTAAGTCGTGCAACAGAAAACTCAGATTGGACAGATAGTCTAGCTAGCTGTCTGGATTTACCCTGCAGAGATCTGAGGAGCAGTTAACCATAGTCCTCACAAATCCACCAGAGTTTAAAATTACAACACAAAGAAAGCGGAAGGAAACGGTCATCCGGCTGAAAAGAGTGACATCCGGCGGAATTTCCGAGCCGAACGAGAGCAATCCCGGAAGTGGAACGTTGTGTATATAGACCACAACACCACACAACTCAGGGTTTACTCTTCATCTTCCTCCCAACAGGAAAGAGTGGATGTTGACATTTACTTTGTAAGACAGGTACAATTTAAGTATTTTTTAAAAGACATCTCAATGCTCTTGCTTACTGTCCTTGCAGGCAATGTTTGGTTTTAGGCTTTCCACGTTCTTCTCCTGGAAGAAATAGGATAATTGCAGTCAGAACCACTGACCTTGTTGAACTAACATAAGAACAAGAAGCCAGTGTCGCTGTAAAACAAGCCGAGTTTTCTCTTCAGTACAGCAACGATTCCAGTATCTCCTCAATAACCACGCTTTCTGAGGGTTTTATGCATGGAGCATGCCAAAACTGGATCCTGAAGACCCTCGTAAAAATCTCTGCTTTCTAATTAAATCTGTAATTTATTATTTTCTCTGACCTATAATGCATCACACTGAAAGAGAGGCTATGAGAGAGAGAGAAAAATGAGTGAATGAGGGAAGGAATAGGGAAAGAATAAAAAAAGACATTTTCACAAACACCCTTCAATTAAATATTTGCACACCAAGAAAATGTCAACATTGTTAAAGCCTTTGCGGATGGCTAAACCAATCAAAAATGTTCTGGATGTCCAAGGCATGAGAATAATCCATCTGTGTTTATGTAATTACAGCCAATAACCTGTCTGTTTTTTCTCTCAGACTTGATGGTTTCTGATGATAGGTCAAATATGTCCTCATCTTCCATTAATCTTTAATTCCTCCAAAGTCCCATCTAATTAAAGGTTTGGCCTTGTCAGATTGACTTTCACAGGGAACTTCTGCAGTTGATACAATCACAACTCCTTGGAAATCTTTATGTTGTAAACACCAGTCTTTCTGAAGAGGCTCATGCCAGATTTTATGCTTCAAACTCTTTAACCTTTGGCATCAATGCAGCATGGAAAGATAAAACACAGAGACAGCTGTTGAGTTTTGCAAAGCAGATGGATACTTGCAGCTTACAATACACACACACATCCACATACACCACAGTGGTGTGAGCTGCCTGTGTTGCCACTATGCTTGGCTGCCACCAGGAGCTGTTTCTGCCTTCTGCTGAGAATTCTGGCTCTTTGTAGTCAGGCAGCTGGCAGGGCAGCTCCTGGGGTTGAGGTACGGACCACTGGCAGTCATCATTAACTTTGAGCAAGGGTGTGTGTTTGGTTGTGTCTTTGGAGACTCATCCTGTGCTCTGATCTTCTCCCCTGACCCAGCATCAAAGCCGACACACTGAGCACCACAGGACCAGCCAAGGGCCACTTGCAAGTGCGAGAGTATATGTCCGATGCATGTAGGCACACAAATACACACACACCTCTAGACATTTCATAAAAGGCTTACACACATGCATGCACGGTAGTTACACGCACATGGGCTCTGGCATATGCAAAGATACAGATGTAAATATCAAAGTGAAGAATGAAAAGATACACTTGCAGGATCCCACACACGTGAGAAAGAGAGGATGGAGGGGCTTACAGTCACATTCCCCACACTTTGTGATGCACACACAGTCCCAGAGGTCAATGGTGTGAGAACTCAAGGCCAGGCAGGAGCAGCAGTCCATAGCCAGGACATGAGGCAGTGAGACCAGCCCTTTTGCAGGCTGTCAAGCTCCATTAGCAAACACAATACAGCAAACGACAGCTTTTCTCCCAGTGTCCAGCAAAAATCAGTACAGTGATTTTACTAATTATTATTATGTGTTCCTGACAGACAATTAAATTAAATTAAGACAATACATTTGCTTCATGCTCAGCAGGCCAAGCACTTGTAAAGTTAGTACTATCTTAAGTTTAAATAACAACTTCCACAATTTTATACGAATAAATGTCAGTTTTGCCACGTTTTTGTGACATGTTCGGACTGGTTATTTGCCAAATTTGAAACATAATATCAATGACCTACTGAAGCAAATCACAGCAATAAATCAAATTGGGCAGTGACGTTTGCAGTGTTAATGTAACCTCATGGACTGCGCATGAATGTCTCTTGATGGACATGGCAATAGACATTTGCATCCAATGAAATGCCTATTTAGATTAAATTGCTCAACTGATGTATTTACTTCACTTTATTTTCCTGAAGTTCACCAAGTTTCCCCACTTGGAAGCACTTTAACACTTTTTGTAATTACAATTTGACAGCTAGATCACAGGAGTTTTCAATGACTATGTAAAGCAGGAGTAGCATTGAAATTTCAAATTCACATTTCATTTGCACTGTCACAAGTATAAACAGGCAGCAATGCACTACAGCTATAAAACATTATCCAAATGCAAATAGCACAAACTAATAAAGCACTTCCTGAGAGCCTGACAATTTAGGCTGCATTTTCTCCTTTTTCACAGACACACATATTCATCAATGACGTGAATATCCAGCCTGCTCTTCTTCCATTACCTCCCACAGGTTAAAGTACATAATGACCTCACTACACATGCATCCCCAGGAACAAAGGCCCCATTTGAACCATGTAATCACATTTTTCTACAGTCATCATCCTCCATATAATCCTTGAAAAACCATTTCGGTTTTTCTAAAGACCCATCCAAAACCATGACCCATAATGTTAGACGTGCTGTCCCTGGACACACACAAATACACAAACTCACACACATCAATAGAGGAAGAGAATCAGATTTTTGTTTCCACCACCACGAGCTCTATCACCACTGTGCTGCATTCCTTACAAGATGATAAAATTAAGTCTGGATACACATCTATCTTTTGTCGTTTTGAGATTTTTAGCTAGTGAGCAGTGTGTGAGTGTGTGTGTGTGTGTGTGTCTCTCTAACCCCAAAGGTAGGTGGATAATTTGCTGTAATTGGTCATCTGCGGGGGCTTTGCTAACAGATAGATATCCAAGGTATGACTGTTGGACTGTGTAGTATCAGTTTTTTTCCATCGATAGACTGACAGCTGAGTAGTAGCAGTCATCAGCTCTCTGCTGAGTCTCCAGTTGGCCTCCAGGTAGCTGGATGTGTCATACCTGTGTTTCAATAGGAGATTTGATTCCATCTCTTCAAGCGCTATTATTTAGGATTAAGATGTAGACCCACTAACTTGACAGCAGGGGGAATATAAACAACAAGGGTATGTGAATGAATGTTTTTCTATTCTTGTTACACCCCTTTTGCAATACATTAATGCGCTGTAACATAAGGTAACATAAGGTAATAGAAACATGAAAAAAGATAAGGCAGGTAAGGTAACATAGGGTTAGGGAGGGGTAAGGTAACATAAGGTAAGGTAATGTAGGGTAACTAATCAGGGATGCATTCCATAACAAAAAAGTACAAGGAAAATATTTGGAATATTATATACAAACATCATTACTCACAACTAGCAAACCACAAAGAAAAAACTAAGTGATTTGATGCACTGTTTTAGGCCACAGTCATTTTGTATTTCCGAGCATCCCAGTTCGGAAAAAAACAATGGAAATGCTAAAAGTACCAAATGCCAAAACCTCAAAAATCTGTAAAAGTTCAGGTTTTGATTGTTACTTGCAAATTGAAGATACATTTCTAAGTCCTGCAGAGACTAGTGAAACATGGAAAAATCTCATGTTGCAATTGCAGCGTGCATTTTGAAAATTTGGTTAGACCCAAGTTTGGGGATAACGATGAGGGTCCTCACAGGAATAACAACACGTGTGTGTGTGTGTGTGTGTGTGTGTGTGTGTGTAGCCTGTAGCCTTGTGAGTGCATGTGCATATTCAACCTTTACACCCATGTCTATAATCAATCTTCATACAGCATGTGTGTCTGAACACTTACAAGTCTAAATGGCCACAGAGAAACACTCATTGACGCTAATGGCCAGTTGCGATTTCCCCAAAAGCCACTGTAAAAACAAGTGTTCATTTCATTGGACACCAATTTCAGCCAATGAGCTGTCAACAAAAGACGGCGCAACATCTTTTTCACATTCATAAGGAAATTCCATGAAATCAGGAAAGAAATGAGTTGGAAAAAAAACACTGCAGATTTTTTTTCCATTTTATGGGATGTTAATAAAAATGTAATTCTACAGTAGAGCAGCTGTCACAACAGCGTTTGGTCAGACTAATGGTGGCCTATACTTCGCTGACTTAGATTGGCCGTCTCCACACAGGACTTGGGTCTAGTGGAAGGAAGAGCCAGAGGACTTCTCGAATCCTCAGTAGTGGAAAGACTATGTCACACATACAAGTTCAGTAAAAAAACTACACAATTACTGTGAGAGGAGTAAATGTAATTTGTTATTTCTAGTCTTTACCATCCTTCAGCGACAGACGAAAATAAGGTTTTAGTCCTGCCATTTTGGTCACAGGATGAAGGTGCACTTTCAATTTGAAAATTTAATGGACTCATGCTGCTTGTGGGGCTTTTTGTATTTAAGTATTATTACTATTAAAGTGTATTATTATGCTCATCTTCAGGTTCATAATTGTAATTTGAGATTGTATCAGAATAGGTTTACATGGTTTAATTTTCAAAAAACACCATATTTTTGTTGTACTGCACATTGCTGCAGATCCTCTTTTCACTCTGTGTCAGGTCTCTGTTTTAGCTACAGAGTGAGACCTCTCAACTTCTGTAAGATATTTGTTGTCAGTTGCACATGTGCAGTAGCTAGGTAAGGATTACATGAGCTAGCTAGGTGTTTCTGCAACTTCGGCCTGTACAAGGCAGGATTAGCCAGGATACTTCTTCTAAATGAGGGCGCACTTCCAACTTTGCGTGAAATACCTGCAGAACAGGGACATGTAAGTAGTTCTATACAATTTTTTGGGTAGATTAGGGTGAATTCATATGTGTTGTAGCAGTGTTTTGCCATTGAGAACGAGCTAGCATGCTAACGGTTAGCCCCCTAAGCCCCTCATCTCGGCTAGTTACGTAGAAAGCCGTGCAGATTTTGACCAGCTCACCCGGAGACTGAAAGCAGGACGCATTCAGAAACCCGTATCTCACTCAAAACAGCATGGATGGTTTTTTTTTCAAAGTTTGTATGTGTGTGGAAGCACCAGAGACACAAAATAACACCCCAAATCCCAGAAAAAGTGATTTTTTCATAATATGGGCACTCTAAAGCACAAGATTTCAGCTGGTTTGGTGCACAAGCCCATTTTGTTTTCTTTGGGAGACGATTTGGCAGAAATACTACTGGCTGTTTCATTTAAACACAAACAATAAAATAAACGCAACCAAACACTGCAGTCATAAACAAAACACTTTACTGTCTAACGTAGTGACTAACAACAATCCTAAACCAGAATCATTAATCTCACAATACACTGCACACTAAAAGATACATTGTCAAGAGTTGGTCAGATTGTCCGGATTTGCTGTCCTTTGGTTACCATAGGATACAGGGGGAAAACATTTGGGTAGCCAGAAGAGGAGGATTTGTCTGGGTCTATGATTCTCTGCCATAAAATAGACATTGCAAATCTATCAGGGATTTTTGAAAATAAAGTGATGTTTGACTGTTGCTTGTTCAAAAAAAAATGAAATCCCCAAATGTAGGATAACAGGTGGATCCATAATAGTTGCTTAAAAGATCCCATTAAAGTAAGTATTTATTGGGGAAATCAGTGACCATGAAATCCAGGGGGTCTGATCGTTTGAAAACAGAAACCTCTGATACTGTTCCTGCGATATTCTCTGTCCTTGATGTTCGGCTCCATTTCCTCTGCGATTTATATGACTGATGATGGCTACTTACTGCTTTCCTCTTGGGTCATGACTAAACAGATCCTCTCAGAAACGGCTCCCTTGGCTGCTTTAGAGATTGGTCACCATTCAGCGCTAAGTGACTATTCCGTAAACAGAGATGCACTCCCATGGTTTTTGATGGGAGTCCATTTTGAGCAAAACAAAACATTTCTGCGGGTTTTAAATTTACCAGGCCTCATTTTATTTATGACGTGTCAATACAGGGATGATGGTCATCAAGAATCCCATTTTATTGGCCTGTCAGGCTTTGTGGGAAAAATCTGAAGACTGATCACACAGGGATGTGTTGGTGTGTGTGGTAGTCTTAGTACACGTGTCAAACTCAAGGCCCGGGGGCCGAACCCGGCCCCTCACAGACTTTGATTTGGCCCGCGTTTCAATGTAGGTTCACAATACATTTTGACCCCTTGTTGTTCGCCAAACCAGACAGACAGGAAACTGTTTTCAGACTGTTATTACGCGACACTCAGAGTAGAATTTAGCAGATTTGCCGACTTTGAGACTCAGAAATTCCCCCAGAACCAGAGAGTGTTTTCATATTCAGGCTGTGAAACATTTACAAAATGTAATCATCGTTTTGCTTGATTTGCTAAACTCTATGATGTCGAAGGAACTCTTTGGTGACTTTTTAGGGCTTTATGTTGACAGAAGTGTTACAAAAGTCTAAAAGAATGAAGAAAAAAAAAAAGCAACAAAACGTACAAAAACAACAAAAAAAAATCACAAAAATGTCTGAGAAAGCCACAAAAATGATGAAAAAAGCAACATGCAGTATACAAAGATATTTTACTTTTTTCGATGTACGCATGTCAATAAACTACACACGTCTGGCCCTTGATGTGATTCTCTTTTCCTGTGTGGACCTTAGTGAAAATACGTTTGATGCTTATTAGTTATTTTCGGGGTTGATTTATCGGTAGGTGTTGTCTATATGTGTGTGCCTTTATATGCAAGATGGCTCATATATTTGTGCGTCGTATGTGTCCATGTGCCTCTATCAACGTGCAGCAGTACAGGCAGTAAAGAGGCCTGCTATAGTGATCTGTGGTTAGTTTCTGATTTTGGGCAGCAGGTGTGCATGTGTCTGAGTGCGTGTGCGTGCGCGTGTGTGTGTGTGTGTGTGTGTGTGTGTGTGTGTGTGTGTGTGTGTGTGTGTGTGTGTGTGTGTGCGTGCGTGCGTATGTCTGAGCTAGGCCGGTCTGGTCCCAGATTTAGAGGAGGAAGCCGGTGTCAGGGCCAGGAGATGAATCTCTCCTGAGGGATCCGATAAATAAGGAAAAAATATCTTTGAAAAAGGAAAACGCAGCTGTTTCCAAAGGAGAAGTCAAAATATTGGTGGCTTTGCATTCCACAGCCACAAGGTAGAAGGCCAGCTTAATCTGTGATGCTGTTTGGTACTCTATTTTCCCTCCCTCTCACTATGAACACCACCTTTTCTCTTCTTTCTCAGCACAGCTATATCTCCCTATCCTCCCCTCTCTGTCTGCCTTTCTTTCCCCTCCATCCTCTCGGTCATGAAGACAGCCGAGCCACAGTGTGATTCCCTTTGGAAAGTCTGCGGTGACCACAACGCATTTCAGCAGCTTAAAGGCAGAGCATATGATCCACTGATAAATCAGTCTGGGCCAGCCTCAATCTCCCCCTTGGGCTGACTTACATGTAAGACCTACTGCTTGTTTTACACACAGGCACAGCTCCACAAACAGCGACGGTAACCAGATACCTGGATATTCAAAAAGCAGGTGGGCCTTAAGGAAAAACACAATCAATGTTTCTAATAAAACATCCAGCCGCAATGTCAAAACAATATTGGTGAGATAAAATTGTAGAGAACTTAAGCTTTCTTCTTGAAAGCCAGAAACACACATCCAAACCTTTCAAAATGATCTGTTATTTTAGTATGGGGGGGGAGGAGGGGGGGGAGTGTCTCTAAACACTTTCATGTAAATGTACAATGCAGTGCACTAAACGTGAGGTCAGTGCAGCATGTTTTTAAAGCCCAAAAGTATTTAAAAACAGGTGGGGAAGATTGCATCATTGGTACAAACCGCATTCACTAAAGAGGGAAATAAGAAATCTACTTGAGTAGAGTATAGATTTATTTCTATCCAGGTGTTTTAATGTTGTAATCTGTCAAAATTAAATATTACAACAGTGACTGATGTCCATGTAAGAGGATAATTCTGGTTGATTACAACTTGATCAGACAGGTAGTAAACAAGCCAACAGTTCAGCCAGAAGATCCAAACCACATTTTTTGGAGGTAAAAGTGAGTGCATCCATAATAATGGTGATGATCCCTCATTGCACAGAAAAAGAGTGGTAGATCAAAGTTAAATCAGGAAGACTTAAAACCGTGATGGATGTTTAAAAATGGATTTTTTTTCTAAATTTGATTTAGTGAGTACAAAGTTGTTATTCCAGATAATTATGGCCAAAACTACAAAGACCCAACTTGTAATAAACTGGCATTATCTTTTAATATGATACTATCCCAAATCTCTCACACACACCCCCCCACACACACACACACACCCACCCACCCACCCACACACACACCAAAGAATCTGGACTTTGAATTATGATTCACCAGAAGGCACACTTTTATCAGTCAGGTTTGATTTCAGTTGATACATGAAAGCAGCAAAACAGCAACAGACATAAACAACCTGAATAGCTCAGATCTAGATTACCGCCTCAATGTGATCACACGATACTTGGGCCAAGAGATATCCGTCTGTCCACTACAAAGGCCGAGACATTCAACGGTTTATAATATAACAGGAAGAGAGGGAGAAGTTATTAAAAATATTCATTATGTGTTCCAGATTATGTGTACACAATACCAGCTGGGCTTGGACATCAGCTAGTCTTAGGCAGTATATACAGTATGTGTGTATTACAAGGAAAATTCTGAACATACTGACCATATTGTGCGGTATGTGAAAAAAAGGCACCAACAGTGAGATGCACTAAAATGTGAGACTTCTGCTTGGACAAGGATTCATACCGGACTTTTAAACAGTAAAGATAAGGTATCCAGGAGGTGTGGAAAGTGTCCATACTGGAGGAAGGACTGGGCAGAGTTTCCCCTGCACATCCTTAGTGATAAGATCCTTTTATCAAGAAAGCCTCACGGCACTAGGAGAGGATACATTTTTGTCATGGGTGGCCTCTTTGGGAGTCAACCCCCTAACCTCTGGAAATATTAGTGTATGGTTGTACCCACTGACATACGAATAAAACCATCTTTCTTCATCTTACTTTTTTCTCACCTTTATCTTACTTTTCTGTATTCACAGTGTTATTATCTTTCAACACGCTCTCCTTTTTGTACTTTCTTCTCACATACTTTACTTCCTCCGATGATACATGTGTTTAGAGGCCTGAATTTAATTAGGAAAGCAGAAATTAAATTCTATACATTTTTATACGTGGAGCAAGTCGAAAGAATGACACACTCATTATTCGCTGAAAACACAGCATATACACGTCTTGCCACTCTTCCTCCTCTGTGCCCTTTTTCTCATCTCTCTCTTACACCCTGCCTTACTCCATCCCTACCGTCTCCGACTGTTTTCCTGTCAGTTTCATGTTTGGAAAGTCAGCCCGCGGGTCAGCCTAGGGCTCGTAAATTTGTCAGCGGCAGCGCGGTTGAAAGGGAGGCTACTTGCTCGGGAGGGTCAGGAGCATCTGTGCTCACATGGGGCCTTTTTCTCACTGTGGACCTACAGTTGTTGTTTCAGGCACGTCCTCTTTAGAGAGATGACCAGCCTGGGAACATGTGAAGGGCCGAGGGGTGCAGCTTTCTTTGCGACACTGGTATTTGATGAAGACTTCTTGTATAACCAGGTGGGCAAATACACTCAAATTATCAGTGCAGACAAACACAAGCCAAGTCACATATGTCTGTATTTGTGTACTTGTAAGGACATACATTCATTTCCTAACCCTTGACCCTGACCTTTGAGGAAAACTCCACCCTAACACACTTATCACTGTCAAGTGAACAACTATTGTTGCTCTACCTTTGGTTTCTGGGGCCACTGTTTTTAATAGTGGTGTATTTAAGAATAACTGGCCAAAGAATATTTATTTCCATTACAGATGTGATAGACTTTAACATTTGCTGGCTGTTAAAATATGTTTAAAACCAAAATCACTGGACCAGAATGCAGCTACAAGACATCTCACATTTGACACAGACAGAAAATAGTCTTGCTCTCTTTTTACAGTTCTAACATTAACCTTAAAGCCATGTCCTTATGCTAACAGCAATGAACAAAACGTGCAATGCTAGCAATTCTGTGAGGCTGTACTCATTAGTCAAGACATTTAGTTAAAAGCTGAATATGTCGACGTCATGGTGGTGCTAGAGGGATGTTCAGGGGATTATCAAAGTCTGGAGGATACATCCATTAGGAAACCATGAATGTCTGTATAAAATTTCATGGCAATCCATCCAATTGTTGATGAGATATTTTAGTCTGGACCAAAATGTTGGACAGACTGTATGACATGCTGCTAGCATGGCTAAAAAAGGATTTCCATCATAGTTCAACTTGTTCTGACTAAAACATATCTTCACAAACAGACTTGTGTACACATAAATGTGTATATGTGGCTACCAGAACAGACACACACTCACACCCTCCTTCCTCTGCTCCCTCAAGGTCTCCAAAGACTTTAAAATCACCTTTCATCTTTCCCAGAGTTTCTCACCCCTCAAGCATCCTCTGGGTGTGCCTTTTTTTCTTTCCTTTCTTCCCTTCTTTTTCTCTCTTCCTCTGCTTTTTTATTTACTAGAGCTAAATCCCTGCGGGCTTCCCGGTGGCTTCACAGAAGAATGTGACAGCGAGAATGTTTACCGTGACATTTACGCCATTCCTGTTGGCCGCGGTCAACTCCATTACCAGAAGGAGCCTCTACGGCAAAGCAAACGATGGGGTCGTTATGATAATGGATGGAGTTTACACTCAAGGACACGCCGCTTCGGAGTTCAGCGGTTCACAACCTTTAACACCGGGATGGACCAGAAATTCCAAAGACATACCAACCAGTGTTTACTAAAAAAAAATCTTATGTCCTGTACTTTGTAATGTAACATCAAATGTATCATCATACAGAATTAAACAATGTCACCGAACCGGTCCTCTGATACATCGATCGGATAGAATATCATCAGATGCAAACTCACCGCAGAATATTCATCCTAAAATAACAAGAGTGTGGACAAGAAGCAAGTACCTAGAAGCCAGAGAAACAAATAGTCAGAAAAGGAAGAGTTAAGTGTTAGCGTTTAAGGAACTATTAGTTTCGCATTGCCAGACCTATCTCCGCTTGGAGGAAGATCTGGCTAGACCACACAGTATTCCGGGATGGGAGAAAAACATGCTGTGGTTTATTGGCATTTGTTTAAACCAATCACAATCGTCATGGGCGGCACTAAGCGCCGTACGCAATAACAGTGCCTCTGCAAAATAGCATCGGGAAGGAACTTGTTTTGGTGGAACGTGTACGTTCAAAAGTTGTTTTAGTCGTGCAACAGAAAACTCAGATTGGACAGATAGTCTAGCTAGCTGTCTGAATTTACTCTGCAGAGATCTGAGGAGCAGTTAACCATAGTCCTCTGAAATCAACCAGAGTTTAAAAACAGCAACACAAAGAAAGTGGAAGGTGAGGGAGATCCGGCCAAAAATGAGGGACATCCGGCGGATCTTCCGGCGTCATCGGATTAATCCCATGAATGGATCTTCGCCGATATAGACTAAGGAATTATAGAATTGTAAATGTTTTTAAACCAGGGCACCAGTTCGTAAAGTTTTTTTTTTTTTATGGCACCTAATATTTATTTTTTACCAGAAGTATAGTGGTGAAATTCTTTGTGTATGCTTTTTTTAATTTAAAATATTGGTAATTTGGTATTGGCGTTACCCACCGTGATACTTGAACTATAATGTCATTACTCCCTGAAAATCCCAGTTATGCCTCATTCATATTGTCTTTAACAACAGAAAGAGGAATGTCGGGTTCGGGCAGATGTGAGTGGTGAATTAACAGCTACATTTTGATGCAGTTTGCACTAATGCTACCTATGGCATCCACATGTTCCTCTATCTTCTTCTTACTGTCACTTCAAACCTCATCACGTGGACCTAAACTCAAACACAGGCAGCCAGTGTTTTTTAACTTTTAAACAGACTGGGTTTTGTGGCTTTAGTTACGCGGAGATCTGGGGGAAATGCAGCAATCAAAACAAAGAGACGCATTTGTTTGCATCTTTGCCTCTCGGTTTTGTAATTTGTCTCTTTCTTTCATATATACAAACTTTGTATATACAAACACAGCCTAACGCAAACACACACTAATTCCAGGTTAATGATCTCCTGTGCGTGGCCACTTCATAGACAGTTGAACCCAAGACAAAGGCTGACAGCTTTATGCCGCTTTTAGCAGGAAAGAGCAATGCAGGAGTAAACACACTCTTTTGGTCTTTCCTCGTTTTAAGCCCATACACTCACATGTTCCCATACAAGCAGTTACAACAATCACTAAACATGCACTGAGTATTAGAGGTACAACAAGAACACAGTGAAAAGTCATGATCACCATACTAATGTATACAAATCTTTTTGTATCAAATTTGCCATAAGCTTACATTTAAATGGTGCTATTTAATCCTCTTTTTTCTGGGGCTGGAAAAGCCTTTAAAACTGCATTTGGAGCACCAGACCCTCCAGCGAAACCAACACTATAATCAATATGTTTAATACAGAGCATATAGCTCAATAGATCATGCGCTGTCTGTTTATATGAGCTACTGGAGGAGGCCATCATATCAACCTGTTTCTGATCAGCTGCTTCTTGTTGCACAGCATGTAGTCAAGATTCCGTCTGAGGTTTACATCAATAAATTTGATGCAAAACAGCAAGAAAAAGATGTATAAAGACACAGACGGGTGTGGACAGAACAACAGATGTGTGAGAGGACAGTGGAGCTTTGCCCCGTCCTGCTTGAAGCACAGCAGATCAAACTGAAAATTCCTCCATGCCTGCACCCAGAGGTGATAAATGGGAGCAGCGGGCCCCAATCAGATGTTCCGCCAGGGTTATCTGCTGTTCGATAGATCGTTACCAGCAGCGAGTGTGGCGCACTTCACCTCCTTATCTCGCCACACTCCTCCATCCCGCGCCACTATCACTCCGAACTGGAATGTCCGATGAAGACATGATACTGGACGGGGAAAGAAATGAGGACAGAGAGAACAAACAAGGCAAGGAGTGTAATCTCTGCACTCAGCCCCGATCTCGGCTGCCATCTTGTCAAGTCAGAGAGTAATGGCGTGAGAGGGAGAGATATCAGGGTGGGTGGGCGCGGGGGTGGAGGAGTGATGTGTATGTGCGTGTAGCTGGGTGTTAAGAGCAATATGTGTGTGTGTGTGTGTGACAGAAATGACTTCAAGTGTAAATGGAATGCTATCTTATAAATGGTTATCTGCAGACCTTAGGGTCGACCGACCGTGTGTTTGTGTACATCTCCATTTATGTGTACGCCCACAGCAAGAGGTTAGCTGCGTCAAATACAGTCAGGAGACACACACACACTGTAAGGTTTGTGGCAAAAACTCACATGGACAATAGAGTTGTCCTGTAACACCTCGTCTTTTATGAAAGACATAAAGCTGGACTGGAAAAGACATAATCGGGTCAACTGGAGATGTTTCCCCCCATCAACCCCGTTTGTTTCTTGAGGCGGCTGCGTGTTTTGCCAAAGAGCTCGACAACCAATACAATCCAAACATGAGAAAAAGGAAGCACTTTAAAACACTGTAACTCAATAAGCAGGATTATTTGTATATCTTGGGCCGTTCTTGAACATCACTGTGAGTTCAAGTGAACTTGTAGCGGCAGTGAATTATCTGATACTGTAAACAGATGAAAACAAACACAGAGGTTTGTAGTTTGTCAATGTAACTTTTCTCACCATTGCAGGAAGGTTTCAACTGCCAAGTTTATGTCTCAGGAAAGAGCCTTTATTTCACTGCAGCATATCTCAAATTCCTCGCTTAACTTCTGGCTAATATTGTTTACGGTATGCTCGAAGTTGAGGTGAAGTGACGGGTGGTCCTCTGTTCTGTTCTGTTCTGGTCTCTGAGGCTTTGCAGGAAGTGTTTCAAGACAATTTAGTGAAAATTTTCCAAAACTCCCTTCAGCATCAAACAACTGACTCTTTGATCGAAGCCAACTAATTATTTGATCATGCTGGGGCTTTGGGACACGTTTCGCAGCAAAGGAAGTGGCTTACCTGGGCTAAGGAGCTAAGAAATGCAGCCAGGCATCATAAGACAGGGAAAACAGCCACTTAATAAGGGCACTTCATTTCAGAATAAGCCCAGGGCTGTCTGGACCCGGTTAATCTCCTGGAAACCCACTTCTTAAAGCTTTCTGGCTTGTTTGCCTTTAAAGTGTGGGAGGTAGGCTAGTCGAAAGCTTGGCTGTTGACTTAGGTAAAAGGTCTACTGACAGCTCAACTATGCAATGGGGTGTGTAGAGACAGAGAGGAGAAGAAAAGGAGAGCAGTCATGATGACAGACAAGTGCACAAACGCATAAATTAATAGAATAGTTGAACTGGAGGAGGCATGTGTGATTTAACTTTCCAGACAAATGTGATCAGATTTGTGTTCCGACTAATGGAGACACATTATGGAGACCACAGTATATGTGGCTAAGTGTAAACAAACATTTATTAAAACTCATCTGGATTTTATCCTACAATGAGACACTTGAAATGACAAGTGTAAATGGGGCCTTAGAACACAAAACAGAGGGGTGGGTTCAAGCTCACCTGTTAACCATGAAAGGGTATTTAAAGCTGTAGGAAAAGTAGAACAAGATTGACTTTAAAAACCGTGTTCCTTCTGGTAAGACCCAGCAGACAAACAGAAAAGGATGGGAGAGCAAACAAGCAATGGGAGCTTTGGCTGCGCTCTGACTGAGCCATGCCAAGCTCAGAGAGGCCTCCACACCTGTCTGTCTGTCTGTTGGTCTTTCGGTCTGTCCCTCTGGCATGGGAGAGCAACAGCAAAGCAAAGCAAACTCATCACAGTTAAATGCAGATGACACAGGAACAACATTTGGAGTTCCTGTTCTGTGACCCGTGAAACCAAAGCCATTTCTGTGCATCCTTGACCACAAGGTCACAGCTCAACCACAAAAACCAAACCTGATAGGAATAGCAAATTTTCCCCTGCTGGCTATTATAGCCCTCACGGTGAGCATTAATCTCTCGTATTTTTTTTCCCCACTGGGACGCACCTTACCAATACGGGTCAGTGTCTCCCCACTCATTCCACAATATATTACCTTGTGAGAGATCTGGTCTGTGACCAGAGATTAGCATCTAAAAAAGGGTAGGTCATCCCTTTTCAACTAAATAGGTCTTAACCAGAGTTCTCCTAAAATATAATTAGGAAAAAGACACATTTGTACTTAAAAACTACACAGAGAGTCTTCTCAGAGGGACTTTTCAGTACATTTGTGTCTCTTAAATGTAAGATGATCTGTTTCCTCTTACAAATGAAATTACGTCATGTTCAAAGTCAGAGTGTGTGCCACAACGAGTGTGTACAAGCCCTAAACTCAAATTTAAAAAAGGTGTCCTGTGGAGTTTTAGGTTATGTTTACATTCAGTGTTACTCACAAAAATGCACTGTGTGCATTTCCTTCATCATAATAAAACATTTGCAAAGTTGATTTTCAAGTATTTTAAATCCTGTATTGTTTACATTGATGTTTATAGCTTGCCGTCTTCTAGTGCATTACTGCACAATATCTTGGCAAATTACTGCCACCTGGAGATCAGTGCAATTGTGTGAAACCATCGACAGGAATGCGTACGACATTGCACGCTTGAGATAAACAAAACAGGAAGCCATTCATAGAAAAACAGCTCCATGGCGCTACTAGAGGTCCAAAACTCCACAGGGAAGCTTTAACAGTGACCACTGCCATTACCCGAGGACCCTGCTGCGTATTAGGACATGCTCGGAGCTGCAGCGTGTAACACAGCATGAGTCATTCAGCACACAAGTGCTACTTCACTAAACCTCAGTGGAAAGCAGGACACCCGCAAGGCAAACAGTGATGAACGGGCTTTTGAATGAAGATGAAGAGGAGCTGGAAAATATGCTTTTCGTGCTACAATTTGATGTTTTCCACCACTTGACTCCGCTGTTTTTTTTTTGTTTTTTTTTCAATGGGTCATTCTGAAGAAGTGATGATAGCTAAGGAGAATGGATGACTGAACAAGAGGTCTACATGAAACATGCAAAGGGGGGGGGGGGGGCATATGGTTCGCAGAGAGCACTTGAGACTGGATGTAACGCAGGGGCTCCTAAATCTATCCGAACCCCAGGAGAATCCCCTTTTGAAAATGAGCTCTCTATCTGTGCTACTGCCGCAGCTGGCTGCGAAAGACATCAGTTCACGCGGAAGCTTAAATCACTGTCATCGGTTTATTTACTATGGGTCAGTTTAAAGTGTGAGATTCTTACATCAACACCCAGGGAGGATTTGCTGATGTAAAAAAGGTGACTTCAGTTTTAAATCAGATCATCAAGGTAAAGGGAGCCGCTGCCTTCTTCATTTGCTTTGATTTCACAAACACAGATTAAGTGGGGAAGGTGCCTTTCAATAAATAAATCTGCTTTAGGCTCTGTCTGTTAATCCTATTTTTCAAATGGTTTCAGACAGATTGTTTGGCTTCTTCGCTTTTCTTCCTTTCATTTATCTTGATTCTAATTTGTAGTTTCACTTTGGCCACACATGATATCCAGATTTTTGGGCCGGTTTTGAAACAAGAAGGACCACCCAGGAGTGTTTCAGGCCTCTTTCTACCATAGTACTAAGTCACTCCTCACAAACCGCTCCAAATCGGGCAAGAGACACATTAAAAACTAATCGGATGGCGATGACACACGGTAGTCGTGCAAGGCCTTATTTGCAAAGCAGATGGAAAGCCTTGGCCTGTCCGACATTAATTACAATCACATTCAGGGAGGAAGCCTTCCCTCCTCCAGGGCGGTTAGGACTCTGTGTACGACTGGAGGAGATGGCAACCTAATCCCTCGGTCACCACAGAAATCTGAGGGAATTGTCAAAAGATGCACAGGACGTGATTAATCAAAGTGGAGAGCCAGATGTGCAACAACACAGAATAAACCCAAACTGACACAGCACAGGAATACCAAAACCACAGACACACAAACACCACGCAGCCACCACCACACTCCCACACAGAAGCCAACAGAGGGGCTTCGATATTTGAGACTAAAGCGACGGCCTCCTTCTGTCTGAATATCTGGTTTTCATCACTACATGTTGCAAGACCAATACTCACAGGACCAATAAGTGGAGAAACATTGGCTTTTTCTTATTCCAAACCCAATTATCTTCTTCATGTGTGGTATTAAGTGACCATGAAATGGTTTATAAAAGGTGAGGGGTAAAATATGTAAAGGACTTCCAGTTTCAAAAAAAGTATAAGTCTGAAAAAGAAACCATGAGACCACATTCTTCAGCAGTGATACATTCTTACTGTTCTCATGGCCGGATCATGACAATGCCCTTAGCTCCCAAGAAGAATGTCAATCAATCTGGATTTAAGCCTCCTTGTCCAGCAGCGTCTGACTCTGGCAGCGCCTCTGTTTATCTTCAGGCTGTGTTTAGAGTCTCCCAGTAAACATTGGAGCTGCTAATGGAAGATAGGCCTTTTGGCTTTTATGTTCCAAACTCGTTATGATTAAAGTGTCCCTCGTTATCGTCACTAGAGCTAATTAAAGACAAATCTGCTTGGGTAACACAAACAATGCGACGCAATTTTACTGCCCAGAAACCGCAACTCGCTGCGCTGGAGGTCAGCGGCAGGAATAGCCCTTTATATACAAATACCAGCGGTGGTGGTTGATGGTTTGCTGAGGATACTAGGTCTGTTTTCCCCGAGAAGACATAAATCATGAAGTAGATTGCACAGCATGACTAACCACAGAATTTCGTTCCTATAAATGAGCCGAGGAGGGCCAATCTACCCAGAGAGAAGACGTGTAACAATAAATTACTCCAAAACAATATAAACCTCATCAGTTGTTCTAACCCACAGAGGGCATGAGGCAGTATGTGGCTCTGTGCGGTTCATACAATGAACAGGCTCAGGATCCATTACTAAACGTGCGTCCTGGTGCGTCTGTTGCGCTACTGTCCTGTGTTGAAATTAAAATGTGGGTCAGCTATGAGCTCCAGGTGTCTTCAATATGGGTCAAATATGGGGGGTAAAAAGTATTTTAGGAATAAGGAGGGGCCTAATTCATGAGTCATTTTTAAAACCATATCCTCATAAATGTACAACATTTTGTTGGATACGACTCTTCCTAGCGCCCCTCCACTTCAACCTTGCTGTGCCAAACACCTGTTCACCCTTAAATTAAATTTAAAAAAAAATCTCTCACAGGAGCGCAATTACGCACAAAGAAAGCGCCGAAAAAAATAAAAAATAAATTCAAGTTACTTACCGAGATTAACGAAGCTCATCACCATATCTGCATCGTTCAGAAAGCCAGTTTCTTGGTATGTGGCCAGAGGACTCTGGGTCGTCCGCATGGACTGATATCGGTCCAGGATGCCTTCCACTTGGCTTTTCTCCTCGCTAGATATGGTGTTGTATAAGTCCAACATGAAAAGTGGAGCGGAGTTGTATTTTCCGTGTGACAGATGTGGTCTCGGTCTGTGCGGCAGCCCAAGGATGGACAGGATCTCCTTCTGCATCTCCCTCTTCTCGTGCGTTCGCAGCCGTCGGTGGATGAAACCCGGTTGCACTTCGTTGTTTCCATCCAGTGAATAATTACTCCCCGCGACCAGGAACGTGCAGTAATAAGCGCTCCACCACAATCCGACCAAGGCAAGCCAGCAGCTGGTCATGGTGTTGTCGCGCTGTGCTCTCCGGAGTCCCAAGTGTGTCTGGCTTGGAGCTTCAGTCGCCTATCCAAATGTAAAATAGGCGTAATGGTAACCTACACCAAAGTCCGTCCGAGCGCGCGGTTATCGGTCGTAGCCGCAGATCAAAAGCGAGAAAAGACACGTGAATCAAGCCATCTGAAATACTTCCTTAAGAGAAATGTGCAAAATAGTGTCGGTCCTGTTTTCATTTCTGATTCCCGTAGCGCGCGGTGCTGCTTCAGGATAAAGTGCACCATGAGAAACTTTATTCTGAGCGCTCCGGTAAGTCGGTCAAAAGACACCGTTTGATACGAAGTTCATCAATAAAAGAATAACAAGTCCTCTGAAACAAGCCATTTTACTTTAAGCGGATAAGTTTGCTCTCCAAAATATACGATTTTCCAACGCTGCGCACTGACGAAAGCCGCCCTTTAATAGTTGAAGTGGTGTCGGTGACGGTCACCTACCCTTACAGGCTGTGTATGAGAGTCTAACAGGAATTAGCAGGTTGCAGTCCATAATATGCGTGCGCGCGCGTGTACGTGTGCGTGCGCCTGTGTGTGTGTGTGTTTGTATATGTGTGTTCTGAAACCGCCCACTCCGTGCGCACTTAGCCAGAGGTGGAGCTCTACAGACTACAAGGACAACTCTAACATCATATTTCCATATTTTGTTCGCTGCGGAATAACAGCCTGCCATTTCAATAAAAACGCCAAGTCAGTCTACTTTGCATTAGTACTGCTCATCATATTCGTGTTTAATTCTTTTAGTCTCTGTGACATGATGACTCCATCATGAACCCAGATTTGTAGATCTTTGTTTAACTTTTGTAGCCTGTTATTGGGTTATAACTTAAAATTCACCAGCTGCGTTTTAATGCTCTGCAGCAGGCCTGTAGCCCACAGAGTATGTGCCCCCAAAATTAACAGTTACACTTCTGTTTCATAAGGCTTGCATAGTTGCGCTTTCTTGCAACAATTTACTCGTCTGAAAAAGTCGGCACAAATCTGCTTTAATGAAGCATTATTACATCTTCACACACCGATAATCAAGGTGTGTGTGTCGACTCCGCTGAAGTAGAATAAATGTTACCCAGTTGAGGCACGACCCCTGACGATGGAGCTGGAAACAGCAAGCAATGACGCACAGCAACCTAACAGGAGAAGTTATCCGACCTCCTTTAAACACTACAGAAATAAACTGACTTAAGTATTCTAATTAATTGTATAAATACAATTTAAAATCTCAACCAGCTGCATGATGGGGCTGCACTTTCAAGTAAATGTGAACCGAGCGCACCAATTGGTAAACTGTAGGCTATATCCAGTACTAGCAGGGAACAGCTGACATTGTCCCAGAAATCTCCACATGAATAAAAGGGAATTCTTTTAAATCCTTATTTCCCTCTCTGCTTCCACTTCCTCCCATCATTCCTTTCACCCTAACCTGTGTTGTGTCTTCATGGCCCCTTCAAACTGTGATGGTCCTGGTGATAAGTCCAAAGGTGTCCATATCTCTCTCTGTGTCTCTGCTACTGCCAGAGCCTATCTTATCGGCATGTGAAGAGTGAGAACCAGCATCAAAGACAGAGAGAGAGACACACACACACACACACACACACACACACACACACACACACACGCACACGCACACACGCACACGCACACACAGCTGGTGTATTGCATGTTATAGTACATTCACTTTACTTATGTAAACTTTCATTTTATATTACCTGCAATGTTTTTCCTGTCTACCAAGCAGAAATCCTGTCAGTACAGTATGAAAATAATCTGAAAATATAAATATAATAATCTTGTTTGAGAAAGCATTATGCATTTCCTCGTGTGTGTGTGTGTGTGTGTGTGTGTGTGTGTGTGTGTGTGTGTGTGTGTGTGTGTGTGTGTGTGTGTGTGTGTGTGTGTGTGTGTGTGTGTGTGTGTGTGTCAACCGAAAGATTAAACTCTAAAATAACAGAACCAGGGATGAAGACGCCCTACTGGCCTGACAGAGAACTGGTGCTCTCAAGGATGTCATTTATCAGGGTTTTTTTTAGTTTTTCTTGGACTCAAAATTCCCATTTTCTAAAATGAGATCCTATTCCTGATTTATAACACAGATTCAGTGGTTAAGCAGAGTTTTAGCAAAAAAAATTACAGAGAATGGTGAGTTTTCTCAAGATGCTTTTTTGGCTCTGGCACTAATCACAGAGAGACAGGGAAATAGTCATTTTGCGGATAAAACTATGAAAGAAAATAGGGGATTTTTTACCGCCTCATACGAGTCAGCTCACGGTAACAAACGGCATGAAATCCATGTTTTAAACACTTCATGGGCTATTAACTGTGGGCATGGCTCATATTAAACAAACACAAGCCAGCACAAGCATCATCATCCAGCTTCTTCTTCCTTGGTGCTCTCCAGTGCTATCACAACATTCCTGTGATAAACAAGCTGCACACTGCAGGCTGATAATGATTGAAAAAAGCACTTAACTACTTCTATATGTCCTTAACATTTTGCTTGACATTAAGAAACGGTGTGTGTGCATCCCTGGAGGCAGAGCAGATGATGTGTGTGTAAGCTGGGTGAATTGGAAGTAGAAGGAGGAGGAAACATTAAACAGAGGTTCTGTGTCCTGTCATCACACTGTCTAGACAGGACACCTCCTAGACCTAATGAGGTCTTTGTCTGCCTGTATCTATCTCTCACACACACACACACACACACACACACACACAATCTTATGAGACATTTTTATTAAAGAACATGTAAAGGTCACAGCGGAAGAGTTCACATAAACTTGCACAGAGAGAATCTTGTGTTGTGTGCTCAAGTAAGACACACACACACACACACACACACACACACACACACACACACACACACACACGTTTCGCTAACTTGCAAAATTAAGGGGAAGTGTGCTCCAAAACCATTGGAATGCTTACACCTGGCACAGATCTGACAAGAAGTGCTGAATCTTCTGCAATAATTACAGTATATATTGCTATGGTTCCTCGGTCACACGCACATGCACCAAACGTGAACGCACGTCTTATCCCAGTAATCAAGTGTTTTTTTTCAAAGGAACAATGGCGAGCTGCTGCAGGTTTGGTGCTTTTAGTCTTTTGTGTTGGATTAGTTTTGTGGTCACAGCCTTCCTATAGCCCAGCACATAAAGATATCTCTGATTATCCTTGATGATTTTCTTTGAAAAAAACATTTAAAAAAAAAAAGGTGCAAGACCACTTTTATTTTTTTTTTAAACGTGTATATTTATAATTCACACAGAAAGAAAAAAAACCAGGATAGTAGGCTGATACGCAAATGAAAGAAAAATTGCATTTGGGTTTCATCAGCTTGGGTTAAAACAAGTTCTTTTTTTTTGTGAAAAACAGAGTTAGCCAAGTGTTTTCCATTAAGAAAATGAAAGGTAAAGCTCCAGTCTATTCTTGACGTGGAACTCCATTTTCTCCCAGCCATCAGGGTTTAAACGGCCCTGAACAGTTGTACTGTACAACAATTGCAAATTATGGCTTTAAAATATACATTAGACTGACATTACCTTTGTGTCTTATCTTTCTGTATTTTAGATGTCATTTCTCCAAAAACTATGCTTACAATTGCATCTCACACAAAACCTAATTAATAATAAACCTAAAGAAATACAACATTCTTCCTTAGTTCTCTAGTCAATATATCGATATATCTATTAGAGAACAAGCTAATATGGTTGGCTAGGTAAGGATTATCTTATTAATATCAAATCGACCAGATCAAACATCGTCTTAAACTGAAAGCACTGGACGTGCAACATGGATGCATCAAGATGTGTTAGATCACCTGAAGATGCACAAGGCATCTGCAGACTAAATCCTAGAAGAATTTTCCTCCTTTTCCTGCTCCAGTAGTGAAACTGGTTGCCCCGGTGACAGCTTCTGATTGGATGACAGGAATTCCGTGGTCGATCTCATACTGCATGGCCTGAACAGAGGAAGACAGATTAAACCAATTAAAATCTACCTTTGCATATCAGAAGATTTTAACTTAATGAACTCAACCTGGTGGCAACTTGAAAGGGCAAATGTCCTAAACTTGTTTGATGGTCAGTATTTAAAATATGAGAAAAGAAGCACAAAATATTAACTTTGAAAATGTGGATGAACATTGTGCACAATTGTTTTTGGTTCTTTCACACTGAGTTTTTTGATCTGACACACCCGTCTGAAGCCGACATGTTGGTATCACACATAAGGCATGATAGTGGAACATTCCTACATTATGTGTACCTGTGTGAAGGAGGGAGCATCGTAGCAGCTGTACATGGCTGAGGAGCGGTCGGCCCGCAGACACTGCTGAGGGAATGAGCTGATCTGCTCTGCTAACTGCAGGGCTGCCTGTAAAGCTGTGGTTGTAACATGAAGTCAGTCCAACACAGTGATACACATTAGCATATACAGAACAGTATGCATACACTAGGAAATGCAGCCATTTATAACATCGGAAATGCATACAGGTTAATGTGTTGATAACCCTTTCTGAGCTCTACCAATGCCACTCTGCCTCCTCGCCCACATAAAAGCACTCAACGACATCCAGATCAGTTCTATGGAAAAATCTATGCCTCATTATGGCACACTTTGATGCCCTCTGTGTGTGTGTGTGTGTGTGTGTGTGTGTGGGTGAGCTGCTACTTCTCCCCTTCCCTCTGATGTTAAACCCGCGCTAAGTGATCATCTCTCAGAGAGGCCAATTAGGCAGAGGCTTGACTGTGGGAAGAGGAACTTCCTAAAAGAATTAAGCAAATCTTCTAACGTCTAAGAAGAGAGGGTGTGTGTGTGTGTGTGTGTGTGTGTGTGTGTGTGTGTGTGTGTGTGTGTGTGTGTTCTTGTTTAACGATATTCGTGGGGTCCAAAAACGGGAATACAGTATACTTGTGGAGTCTGGACTGCTTTGTGGGGCCAAAATGCTGGACCCCACAACTTTAAAGGGCTGTTTGAGGGTTAAGACTTGGTTTTAGGAATAGGGTTAGAATTAGGTTATGGTTAGGGTGAGGGTAAGGGTTAAGGTTAGGCATTTAATTATGATGGTTAAGGTTAGGGTAAGGGGCTAGGGAATGCATTATGTCAATGACGGGTCCTCACAAAGATATGTGTGTGTGTGTGTGTGTGTGTGTGTGTGTGTGTGTGTGTGTGTGTGTGTGTGTGTGTGTGAGAGAGTGAGAGAGCGGGAGGGATTTGCACATGGAAAGGCTTTTTGAGGATTTTAAGGATACAGAAACGTTCATACATTAATGTAATACAGGAAATGCCGTATTGAAATGCATGCATAACTTAATTCTCAGACTGCTGCTGGAATGAGTGAGCAGAGGGTAGTGCTGATGGTGAGTTATGGCTTCAGCGCGGTGTTGTAACCAAATAAAGAAAACCGAATCACAGGAACACATTTACATGATCTGATGGGATCTTACCTACAAGACAGTTTCTTAAAAACTATGTTTTCTGAATGAAAACAGATCACAAGCATGTTTCTCTGTGGTGTCTACATGACTGGTCTTCACAGTGAACAATTTCTACTTCCCCCACACAGATGGAGGACTTCCAACCTCCCCCCTAACTGGTCTCCACGTCTCTCCCACTTTTGTCTTTACCTCTCACTTCTGTTCTGTATTGTGAGTAAATAAAAAAAAAAAGCTGGCTATATTTCATTACTACAGGACGAATCCACAAAAGCACTGTAATGCTAAAGCTTTAGACTAATGACCACGTCATTTTGAAATGATGTAATCATCAATACATTTAGATGAGGAAAGATTCAAAGATGAAGTAAAAAAGCCGAAGAATCTGACCAAGCATTCAATGACAACTTTCAATACTTGATTTTTTTTTTTTTTTTTTTATACGCGATGGACACATTTTGGTGGGTATTCGTAATGTATGGATGTGTGATCCCCAGCACTATCCATGACACAGCACTGATAAACACAGAATCTACACTAACTCCCAATACCTTGGCCATCAGGAACAACTCTGTTTGCCAGTCCGTAGGCAAGAGCCTCCTGCGCTCCGATTGGTCGTCCAGTCAGAATCAGGTCGAGGGCTCGTGACAGACCAATGAGACGCGGGAGCCGCACTGTGCCTCCGTCAATCAGAGGAACTCCTGGAAGAAGATGAGATGTTCAGTGTAAAATATATATGTCTTTGGTGCGTGTTGTATCACAGTCATATATGACTATATATGGCACAAAGAGACTCAGACAGTAAAGAGTATCCAAAATATCCCATGCTACTAACTCAGACCAGAGCATTTATACTCATCTAGTATTTGATTAGTTAGTCAGTATTAGTCTTTTATCCCAAAAAAAAAGAGCAAAATATTGTGAGCTTTTGCTAAAATTTTCTGTTTTACATTATTGTAAATTGAATATATTTAGGCTTTGGACAAAACGAACAATTAAAAAGATGTCACCTTGGGCACTAAGAAAATTTGATGGACTTTGATGGATTTTTTGATTTTGCGACATAACCACTGTCTAACCCAAAAATGATTGATAATGAAAATAATTATTAGTTAGCAGCCCTATGCTGGACTGTTGCTCTATCACATTTGGAAATTCCAGTTCAAATGAAAAACATATCCAGAATGTGGGGGTGGGAGTTTTCTAAAATTACCTTTAGACACCCATTTGGATTATTTAACTGTAAAAGGAAATCTAGGCCACTGTGCCAGTGTATTATGTTCAGTTAACTGTGTGAAAACAGCCAAAGAAACACTTAGAAATACACAATATACTGCTGGCATTAATCTAGGTTACAGCTGTCATGGGAACAAAGTTTTTGAAACCATTTTACTCCTTAACTGTAACTCTGCTTTCTTTCAGTCAGTACATGAAAACTCAAACTCCTCCTTACCCTCAGTCTCACTGGACACATTTACATTATTACTGGGTGTACCAGAGAGAAAGAGGGATAGGAGGGAAGGGAGGGAGAGAGAAACAAGAGCAAGAGAAAGAGAAAGTACACTGCAAGGTACAGTAAGCTTCTGGCATCTGTCCTAATTTCTAAAGAGCACCAGCTGGAACTGGCACACTTTCTACTTTACAGCTTTCAAAGTTCCACGCCACAATCCCGACTCCCTAATTCCTCCAAGTCGCTGATTCTATTTGACCGCCCCTTATTGAGAGCACATGTGTCGGACATGTTTTCATAACCCCAAATCATCATGCGAGCTTTCGGGGTCCGTGTCCCCCCTCCCACCTCTCATTCTTTAGGGAGTCGTGGAATTACTGTGATTCAGATAAATTAAATTGGAATACATGAAATACCAGTGGTAATACACGAGCGACCAATCCAGGGGCCTGGTTTGGGTCCAGACAGTCGGCACATATGGCGCTCTGACAGACTGAAGACTGTGATTAGGTGGGGGTGGGGGGTGTTACACTGTCTGCAAATTCTAGATTTCACTCAATTTTTCAGTCATCCCCCCCATTACAGAAGTGTATCCTACAGAAATGTAAATTACAGAGTGTACGGCTGAGCACCCTGAGCCGATGAAATGCAACATAAATGACAGCTGAATTCCTTTTGCAGAGACTCTTGCAGCACAGGTGTGTGTGAGGTTCAAGGTCTTTTCAATATTGACTGAGACAACTAAGTCTTTCAGCCAGGGGTATTCTGCTTCGTGCACCTCATGGAACTACACACAATTACATGCACAAGGGCATTCCTATACAAGTATGTGTGTAACACACACACACACACACACACACACACACACACACACACACACACAGTCCTGTGGTTGCCAACCTTTGTTCCATAACCCTATCAGATGAACACAACTCATTAATCCATTACTTTTAGATAATTAAACCATGTTTGCTGTACTTAGATAACCATTTCAACATATCCATCACTTTTAGCCTTGTCATCATTTACTTTTAGCTAAATGTTTAGACTTCCCAATCAAATCACAAATTCAATTTTTTTGTTTTAATTTGTTTAGCTACTCTATAGTCTTTCCATGTACCCACTGGTAGCTACAGAATCATTGCTGTAATCCTCAGCAACAGATGGTTGATTAGTGCATAATGCAACCTCGATGTTGGGTCCAACACTATCACTTTTGATTACAACAAAAGCCAGAAAGAGAAAGAGAAAGGAATATGTGTGTGTGTGAGTGTGAGAGAGAGAGAGAGACACACACACACAGGAGGCAGGCTAGGAAACAGTGAGAGGAAGACAGAGCCCGACTCTATTAAGGATAGATAAAGAGCCAGATTGACCTCCCGTCTGTCTGTCTTTGGTGATGCTGTTGGCACCATCGCTATCAGCAAACGGAAGGATCTCCCTTCTTATCCTCAGCACTCGTCTCCAGCACCTCCAACCCTCACCCTCCTCCCTCCGTCTGATAGTTCCGTCTCTGATGTGTCCTGTTTTCGGGAATTTACACAAGACCTGCGCTTTGTCCCACATGAATGGGAGCTGAGGGGTTGGAAGCAACTCATTGAAGTAGTTTTAACTCAAAAGGCATGTTTGGCTTGAAAGAAGATGGCTGAGGCGGTGGCTTCTGATCCCCTATTCCAAGTTTCATAGAGGAAAATGTTTGGCAGTGATCCCGATACCAGATAATCAGTTAGCGTCCGCAAAACAAAAACGTTGATTTGTCATCGTTGTTCTGCAGTAATGAGCTAAACATTTGGAAAGGAGCCCTCTGCCTTCTTGTTCAAAGCAGATAAGCTCATTGTCAAGACTGCAGCTTGTTATTAACAAGGTTAAACATGAGTCAGTAAAGCCTATTGTTTAATAACTAGATAGAAGAGGTGGTTTTCTTCCTGCATCATAGGGCCATCACAGCTGACTAACGTGTAGGACCTTGTAATTTATCTACGTGTTACAGAGTTGGACATAATGTGCTGGTCTGTGATAGCAGCACAGTTTTTATTATCTTCAATCAGCATTAATTTGCTAAACATGAAAAATAAAAAAAACAGATATTTAAAATGAGGTTAATGTGTTTTATAAGTGCAACAACAAATGCTGCAGCTCAGGTCTGTTTGCATCTGTACATATTTTGGTACATTATTATCCCATCTTTGTCTTTAAATTACAAGCATCTATTAAGTTTGTAAAATCAAACCAGGCAGCACTCATTTAAGACAGAAAAGCAGACCTGGGTCCAAGCCCCACTATTCACCCTGCTGAATTGATAGAGGAAGACCGTGAATCCCTGCCAGCTGAAAGACTGCTGCTCTGTAGCTGCCCTCTGTGAAGTCCTTGTGGACTTGGGAGGCCTACGCAATATTGGTACCAAGTCCGATAGGATGAGATCACATTCCACGGGACATCACATATCCAACATCTACAGCTACTAATAACCTGAGAACAGAGTGTTAACACAACCCACTGAGGTGTTCTCATTTGCTGCTGGTGCTGCTGGCATCCTCGCCACATCAAAGTAAAACCAACTACAATGGCCTCCCATGAGGGTAATGCGATTAAGTTTGATGTGGATTAACGATTTCCGGATAACTCCATACTAAATGGACAGAGGGAAAAGAGCAGACCTTCAGTCAGAAGCGCACTTTGAAATACTCACTAGGAATGAAGGAAAATAGCTGCATTGGGCTGGGTCAAACACGAGTGCTACGCAGTTAAGTTGATTTCATGTATTCAGCCCACTGAGTTAATACCAGGGCTTTGTATTCTTTAGCTTGTAGAGCACCATTATACAAGACCACCAAGGCTGCAAACGGGGCCTTAAATCATGAAAATGACAGAGGATATGTAGCACTTCGTAAGACCAAAAATCTAAATCACATGGAAATTCAAACATAATCAGATCCTATCAGGAACCCAATCTGTCCCAAAGTCACTCAAGTTTAGGTACAAAGTTTTACATGATTGTAAACATGATTGTCTTTAGATTAATAAGAAGCTATTTGTAACTGTCTAAAACAATGCCCATATCGTGGCAACAATTTATCCTCTTACGAAACTGCTCGGTCTATTCACTAAAAAGAAACCTGAAGTTCCAAAAAAGACTGTTTTTTTTAAGGGAGATGATGTTATCACTGGACTATGTCACTCAGTTTCAAACTCACTGAGCGGGTGTTTGAATTGGCCGATGTTATGTCAGCTTTGGACGGAGGTTTGACTTCGATTCAACATGTGGCTTCTTCTTTTTTGGCACTCTTGGTCTGTCCCCCGTCCAGGTATTAGACAGGACTTAAAACTGAAGAAGAGAAAGGGAGAAGACACTGACATGATTGGTGGGGGTGTGTGTGTGTGTGTGTGTGTGTGTGTGTGTGTGTGTGTGTGTGTGTGTGTGTGTGTGTGTGTGTGAGGGGTCTCCATTTGGCGGTCACTACTTCAAACAGGGAAATCAGAGTACTATCCTAACAGTCCTGGACAACTTCCATGCTTGCCGGATTTAGCCTCACCATTTGAAGAAAAATCCTTGAATGAAGTATAACTGAACTATTTTAAGTTTCCTTTTCCGGTGCCAACTTTTTTTCTTTTTTTGCTTTGTAATGTTCCTCTGGGTTAAAAAAACAAAATAACATTAGGGAATTAGGTAAGCACGGTGGTTTTTCATTCAGGCCTCTCAAAATCCAACGAGCAGTAGACACTTATACCAGACTCCTGTGACGCAACCATCTCCTCCTTCTCATTTCCTCCTCGGCGAGGCAGAGGGGCCCCAGACAGGAAGCCACAGGTTCGGGAGCCAATCACGTGCCAGAAAGCTGTCAGATCCTTATGGTTGCCATTGGCCCACATCAGAGCAGTGCAGTGAGCCTCTGAGGGTTTTTTTTTTACTCCAAAGCCACCAGGGAATCCCTCCGGCTGCTGCCATCTGTGCCCGACCCCAAAACGGTTACAGAATTCAACCATTAAAAGGAAATAATCTGTAAGAAACAGAGGATCTTTAAATAAACTGTGCATCCCACAGAGCAGCACTACGTTTGATGTAAATGGGGAGGGAAGTTCGGTTTTCAATTGTTTAATGTTAGGAAAATGCACTCTTTTCCACTGTAAAGGCTGTTTTTTCTAAACTTAAGGTCTTATAAGAAATGTCTCATTGTGGAATGCAGCCCCATTAAATCTTGTTAATGTTCACTCACCCCCACCAGGATTTAAACTACAATAACTACAGGCTTGAAAAGGTGAAAATTCTGGTTGTGCAGCATAAACTGTGCTGCAGTATGGGTATAAAAAAGCTGAACACCGCTAGCAGAGTAATAATTACTCTTCTAAATGCACATCTGAAAAACCACAGTGGTTTTAACTAAGCTGAGGGGAAACGACTCAAATGTGTTGACAAACAAGCCTGAAGATATGTGGCAATCAAGAGGCAGAGAATTGATTACTGGGAGGAAATGTGCAACTTGTGCCGAAACCGCAGTAATGCTCATTTCTGCCTCCCAAACATAGTTTTGAGCTGATGGAAGAGGTTTGAGTGCAGGCATTAGATTCATTTCATCCCCAATGGGACACAAAGAGCTCAGACTGAGACTCTTGAATCTGTTGAAAGAAGCTTGTCAGTTTGTGTCCAGAGATGCAGTGACAATCCATTGTTACCTCGTAACCTTTGTTTTATACATCTTCTCCTGTGTCTTCCCTAATCTGTACTTCTATCTTCAATTCTAGTGTTTCCTTACTTCCCCTCTTTTTGTTTCTGGCAGACAGACAGACAGACAAGATGTTGCTTGAACTTTTCAGCAGGTAACCTACAGAATAAATAGTGGCAAGCATTCTAATTTCTACTAGAACATATTTTAATGCTTTAATGTTAATAAAAAAACGAAACAAAAAAAACTCACAACCGTGAGAAAAGAAGTGCTGATGGCTCGTTTCAAAAGGCACGGTTTCTAAAAACGGGCTGTGTGCATTTTGTTACTTTCACAGTATATGTAAAGCACCTCGACCTGCTAAATAATTAAAAAAGAAATTGAATGTCAATAAAGAAATTGTAAAAAAAAGAAGAAAAAGAAAAAATACTTTTTACAATATGGGACCTTTAACACAATGTTTTAACTTTTGGTAACAAATCAACAGAGACTCTAATTGCACAAATCAATGACAAGCAGAGGACTGGTGCAATTGGATGTGAAAAGTCTTACTTTAAGAAATAAAAACATGCTTTTCTTCCATGTATGGTATAAAAACGTTTTTAAAAACTGAAAAGTGACGCTGCAGAGAGACTAGACTGGAGTGTGGCCTGGCACTGAAGACTTGCCACCAGACAGTCTGGGAGGACGGACAGAAAGACAAGGGCACTGCCAGGATGCTCTCCTGTAAATTACAGGGCTGAGATGATAAGCACTGCATGTTTACACTCTAAATCTAGTACTGCCAGTAAATTATAGTACAACAGTTGCATTTATAAACACCATGGTTGTATTTTAAACCCTCTAGCAGCATGGCTAAAGCAATGACAGCTACACGAGAGATGCTGCAACGGTCCAACACGAGCCACTTTCACATAGTGAAGCCAACCACGACTTGCTGGGATCAGGATTAGCTTAAAGTGTTTACAGCAGAAGATCCAAAAGTACTACTTGTTCTTTTAAAACTATAGCTGAGTCAGCGGGCAAACCATGCCAGTAAGCTACGAGACGCCAAACAAGGAAAATGTTGTTTAGGGAGGAAATTGGTGACATAAATAATATGTAAGCCCTGTTTGGCCCCGCAGTGGAAACCTGGCACTGGGTTGCTTCCTCTCCCACTTATCAAGACTGCCCAGCAGACTCTGGCCGTGATGCTAAAAGGTCACGGTCACTGGTGTTATCGCCCTACGACTCCGTCCTCACACACAAACAAGAGGAGGCTGGGGTGATAACAGAGGACAGAGTAACAAAGTTAAAACATATAAATAGTGTCAACTTCCTGGCATTAGGGGACAGATGATGTATGCGTGGATGCAAAAGAAAAACACAAGCATATTTTCATGGGCAGATATAATTAGATGAGCAAATGCACAACGGAAGAGAGAGGTGGTGGTGGTAGCAGCAGAACTATTCCCATTTCTACCTCCAGTAGTGATAGGATTGTATTAGCAATATTAACAGTAGCAGGGTTAAAAGAGAAACAGTATACACATTAGTATCACTAGTATTAGAAGTAGAACATCAAAAAGAAGTAGTCAAATTAGCTTGAGCTACTATCAGCAGCATGAATAACAGATGAGGCAAGTGGAAGCTACGACATCAGCAGTAGCTTATTCTAGTAGCAGGTAGTGATAGTAGTTGCAGTGGGAGTAGTCAAGGTAATACCACTACGAGCACAAGTAGAGAGAAGTGTTTTAAGTAGTTGTAGCAGCCGAACAAGTGCTAAGAGGTAGAACTGCTACTACAACTACTAGCGACAGTTGCATGGGTAAAAGATGTACATTAAGCGGCTGCAGTAGTAGTTGTAGTAACTCGTAGTTTTGAACTAGTGGTGGTGCTATTTGTCATGGTTGTCCTGTGTGGTAGTTGTAGTATTAATACTATCAGTAATAGCATAAAAGAAACTTTAAGGAGTAATATTAGCCGAAATAAAAGCAGAGGAAGTAGTTGTACTAAAAGTAGTTGCACTACTAGCAGAAGATCTTACAGCAGTAGAAAAATGAAATGTATTAATAAATAATATTAATAGTCAAGTCTCACTGAAGCAAGCCTGGGACCGGAGGGGCACAGGTTCAACCGCTGGAGCAGCAGGACAAACCTGGGTAGAGAAAGTGAACGCATCTTCTTCATTACCACCACTGAGTTGCCCTTAAGCAAGGCCCTAAAACCCCCCCAACAGATCCAGTGTAGCTGCTCAGCAGCCAACAGATCAGACTCTGTGTTGGCAATTAGACGTGTGCGTTTAGAAGAACAGTACAGCGCAGTACAGTAGTAACTGTAGTAGCAGTAAAGACAGCAGCAGTGTGAGGTGTCAGACGTACCGAACCTGCGACAGAACACCCCCATGACGGCGCTCTCCTCCACCACTCTCAGATCTGCCAGCAGAGCCAGCTCCAGTCCTCCAGCCACAGCAAAGCCGCTGACTGCTGCTATCAGCGGCTTACAGTCCAAACGGGATGGACCCTGGAGGAACCAACCCAATTAGTACATCGATACACACACTGTATACATGCAAAGCTGTAAGCACAGTAAAATCAACACAGACGAAACTCGCACTGTTAACAAGGCAGCAACACTGCTTCCTGTCGAATATATCCACTGTACAGTATATTTGAAGCATCTCTATAGGATGTATATTTTCACTATCCATTTCATGCTTTTCTACCTCTCTGATTTCCATGGTTCATCTACTAAAACATTTCTAGATTTGTTTGTAACTGTAACAGGAGTAAAGACTGATCCAAGTTCTGTGTATTCTGTAAGCGAGGAAGTGCTATACATTTTCTGCACAGGAGGTCCACTCAATCCCAAAGTTAACATGCAATCCAAACAAATTCTACCGAGGCTGCGGATTGTGTAGTTTACACTACATCATTTATGCTATAATCTTTATTCTTTGTAAAGTGATAGCCGTGTCAGAAGTTAGGACTTCCTGCACATGCACAACACACACACACAGCTGTAGTTACTAAAGGCATTTTCCTGATTCAACAAAAAGCCAAATCTTCATCACTATCGGTCTTCCCAAACCCTTAACAATATTCACAATCACAACTGACCACATATGGTTTTATATTTTTGTGGAAACCTTTAGCCCTCCATTAGGATCATGAGGAAAAATAGATATAACCCTCTCTCGCACACACAGCACTCACCATCGGACCGGGACCCTTGGTGACATCTTGCTCCAATTTGAGGGAGGCAGTGTGATTGGCCAGCTCTTTCAGATCATAACCAGCACAGAAATTCCCTCCTAGAGGAGACCACAAAATTACAAAGTATGGCAGCTGGAAAGTCAGAGAGGAAGGGAAAATGATGAGGATGAAAAAAAAAAAAAAAAACAAGTTGAGCTGGAGTCCGAGGGCTGCAATTTGGATAGCAGCTTGCTTTGGGCTGGCTGGCACACAAATGCCTCTCTTCCCTAAAGAGCTCAAATCCAATACATAGTCACAAATCATGCATGTGCCCACACACACATATGCACATACACAATATCCTCATTAATGGAAGACTAACATAGTCCAACCACAGCCCCTTCCGCTGGATTCATGTGGTAATTACAACATTACCCAAGAGGCCTACAAACACTATGTCACAGAATCAGGCAGGGACTCATAAAATCCTCCTCTCTCCGTAATGTAACAGTAATGAAAATGATTATAACGAAGACATGTGCCAGCAACACCCATCAACTGGGAGCTTTGATTACAGCTGTGGGTCAGCGCAGGGCAATTATAGAAAAACAGTGCGTCATGCCAATTATGGGAGCAACGATGTGACAGAGCTCCCTAAACTCCTTTGTCCTTGTGGGGAAGAAAAGAGCAGAAGTTATAAAGAGCGGGTCCATTCATGGAGGATGTTAAAGCATTATTAAGAGGAGAGGTGTTAGTTATGGACCAAACAGAGAGGAAGATTAATTAAATTCATTACAAATAAGCAGCAGTGCAGTTTTATCATAAATGTTCCCCTTGGGGGCTCAGAGGTTTTGAGCTTTAAAAAAGATAATTTCATCCAAATTATGAAAAAAAAAAAAATATCTCTATCGTTCCGCTCTTTTTTTTTAATTTTCAAGGGAAGATCATTTCATGTTTCAACATGACAATAAACCTTTTTCACCAAAGAGATTTTGACATATATCAGTAGTCAAAGAACAGTTGTAAATAATGAAATTATGATTTCAGGCTCTTGGTATTGTGCATTCTGGCTCACGGTCACACGGTCACGGTTTACTGGGACAGCGTTAATGTAACACCTGTGATTTTCCTACTTTGACAAGTCAAAATATCTGCTGTGAAAAAGAGTGCACCAAGCCAGTTAAGAAGTGTTGTTTTTTACCAGTTTGGTGTAGAAACACTCAAGGCTTAATTTGCAAAGTAAGCTGTCAAATAAATGTAGTAAAGTTAAAAGTATATAATAATATAATATTTCCCTCTGAAAGGTAGTGGAGTAGAAGAAGATGAAATGCCATGAAATGAAAAGTACCTCAAATTTGTACACAAGTACAGTACTTAAGGTGCAGTAGGTAAGCCTTATAAAACTAACTTTCTGTCATATTTGCTGAAACTGACCCTTTGTTCCAGTAGAACTACATGAAGCAGGTCATTTAAAAAAGAATCCAGCTCCTCTGGCACCACCTACAGCCTGTAGTGCGATTTGCAAAAATCCACTCCTCCCCGTTTAGATGCACCAATCAGGGCCGGGGGGGTCCTGGATCTTCCCAATCCTACCTACAGCACCCTTAAACGTACCGAGTTATATTCCACCACTGGAAGAACTAGACTGGTCAGCACAGAGACCTGACCTCAAGCCCCATATTTGTGATAAACTGGCAACATCAACTGTTCTCTCATCTAAAAGAGATTTGACAAAATTTCTCAAATATTGGACAAATAAAACTACATGGATGTTGTTTTTTGTAATTTAACTTCTAACAAACAGTTAGAAAACAAATGTTGGGACCGTACAATGTGTTAGTGACTAGTGAGGCTTTACAGACTTTAAAAGTGACACAGCTAGGTTGACATCTAGATTGTACCTGACCACAAAACGGCAACAGAAATCCAAATCCCAAAAACTCCAAATATGTGCCAGCATATTCAAAACCTGCAGAAAGCAATTACTCTTAATTTCACAAGTAAAAAAAAAAAAAACCATGAACACACTGAAAAATGAGAGCCGAGAGAGTGATCGTGTTGGCGCTAATTTGAACAAAATGGATTCCTTATGTTTTCAGAAACACTACAGCCAAACTAGAACCTCCCTGCTTGTCACCTTAACACATAACACAGACAGACTGCTAATCACCACTGAAGGTCAGTCTTCTTGTTATAGTGGAGCAGCAAAACAGGACAACGTGCTGACAGGAATAGGTGGTGGGATGATTAAAAGCAAATTACAATCGTTGTGGGAATCACAGAAGAGACACTTTTGCTGGAACGACCTACTGTGCCACTCATTTAACATTAGCTACTTTACCTTCTAAAACACACACCATTTCTGTTCACAGCTGAGACTATTAGCACTCTGCAGCCGTCATCTGGAGAGGCTCCAACCTCTGAAGTACCAAACAAAGTATATACTTGTGTCTCTGGAGGCCACAGTGCACTTCATACAGCAGGTTGATCCAGGTTGAAGACATTATTTCCACTGAGGGAAGTTCATTCAGTGTGTGTGACATTTTAGGGGCATTAAGAGCCGTGGCACGATTCTGGCTTTAGGCGGCTGACACAGTGCAGGCCACCTCACAGGTGTGAGTGTGTTTTTTCTGTGTGTACACTGGTCTGGTCACCTCCCCATTTCGGCTAGATCGAAGGAATCTAAGGTTGGAAAAAAGATGCAGAGGACGAATGTGATGGAGAGAAGGGAGGTAGTGACAGAAGAGAGGAGGAGCTGAAGGGCTGAGAAGTTTCAATGACTATCCCATGACTTTCCACAACTGCATCAGAGCACTACTATGACCTACAATGTTCTACTTTTTCCTGACTTGAAAAAAATCCCTGACTTTCTCTTTAGGAATAGTTCGACATTTTGGGAAACACACTTATTCACTTTCTTGCCAAGAGTTAAAGCAACACTATGTAACTTTTCCCGCTACGGTCCCCCTACAGGTTGTCTCATTGGAACTACAGCTCGCGCTAAAAGTTACATAGTGTTGCTTTAAATGTAAAGATCGATAATTCTCTCATTTCCGTAAGGTAAATAGGAAGCTAAAATATGAGGATTGTCATCACTCTAATGTTGCCAAGCAACCAGGGTGCAAAATTACCCTTTTGGTCCACCAGCCAAATGGCTAGTGAATGTTCACATTTTACCAGCCACTCAAGTGATTACAATTGGGGTTTTTTGGCTGGTGAGTGAAGCATATCTACCAGCCACTTGCATTTTTTGGTACTTGAATGGTGCTAATTTTGTACCCTGCAAGCCACCAGTGGAGACTCCAGGAAGTTACTACTCCCAGCCAAGAAATAGTCCAAAATAACCCGTTGTACGGACGGGATATAACATTGTAGATACATTTTGTTACCTTTGCACAGAGCCAGGATAGCCATTTCTCGACATTTCAAGTCTTTGGGGTAAGCTAAGCTAACTGGCTGCTAGTTTCAGGATATTAAATGATATCAATCCTCTTGTCTTTTTCTCTGCAAGAAAGCAAATAAGCATAATGGCTTCAGAATTTCATGATATTCCAAAAGACTCCATGACCAGTTGTAAAGCTGAAATGTAAAAAGGAGGCGCAGATAAATAGGGGAAGAGGAAACACAGGACCTAGAGAAAAATGACTGACGCCGAGGACGGTTGGTTGGCCTGAAACTAGGGACAGAATCCCTCAACAGGATTTTAACCAGACTCAAACTCTGTAATATGTCTGTAAATATCTGCCTGAATGAAGTATGAGCAAGACACTGAATTAAAAAGCAAATGTTCACCCATCCCTTCTAAGTCTTACCTTTCCCATGCAGGACAGCCACGTTTAAGTCTGGGTCACTGTCGAAGGCCTCCAGCTCTTCAAGCAGACGCCTCGCCGTCTCCTGGTTCACCGCATTACGCACCTCGGGCCGGTTTATCGCCACGGTAACCACGGACCCCCTGCGCTCTGTGACCACAGTCTGTCCCGCAACTAATGACAGAGAATGATAAAGATGCACTGACAGAAACCAATATGGACCACAACACTTAGAAAGAGGCCGGTCCAGAGACATTAAGTTTGACCTCAACAGAAGACGGGATGGAGATGGAATGTAAATCGTTGTGGACAGACTTGATAACAGAAACAGTAACAGACAGTGAAACAATGAAAGAGATGGTCTGGGTTGAGGTGAGGGCCTTGGCTCTCGCTCTAAGTGTGTGTTTATAAAGTGTGTGTGAGTGTGCCAGTGAGTGTGGCTTGAGGCTGCAGCAGGCAGCTGACCTGACATTGTTTAGGGTCATCCCAGGGAATCCAGCTGTCAACCGCAGCCAGAGGCAACTGCATCCAGGAAAGGCAAACAAAGCTACTGAGCGCATTAACCTCACTCACACAGGCTATTCTAAGGAGAAGAGACTGCTAAACAAAACCCAGTAAAGTGAGGCATGGCAGGATGAAAAAAAAGAAAAGAAGGCAATTTGTCTCAAGCAGCCCTTTCTACTCTGCTACACCTCAAACAAATCATTACACCGTGCAGTGTGTGCAGGGAAATGGAAGCACGTTTCCTGTGTGTAGTGTTGTTTTCCATGTTATTTCACAGTTACACTTTAGGACTTCAGCTTTGAGTCTGAGTAACAAGCAGTAAGAGTAATGAGTAATGCTGAGATACGCAATCATACGTTAGTGGTATAATTGTTTGTGATAGGGGTTCTATATATTTGATGCAGCACATTTTTAAACAGCAAAAACAATGAATAGCTCTGAAATGATTAGGTGATTCAAAATGTGTCACCAACTATTTTGATAACTGACTAAAATAATGTAATAAGCAAAAAGAAATAAATGTCGTAATCACGAAATGAAAATAGGAGCAGCCCTAATTAGGAAAGCAACAATTTTTATAGCACATGTTTTAACATACCGGTGGGACTCCAATCATGAATAATGGTTGCATTCCATTTATTTTCACCATGCCCGGAAAGTGGTACAAATAAATGGTATATGTGCATGCTGGCTCCATTGGTCACTTAATGGAACTGAGCCCCTTATTTGGGATTATTAATTACACCGGTGCTTCTGATATGGGTTATAACCCCTCAACATGTAGGCCTATGTTGTAAAATAAGGTCTAACGATCACGTAATGAATGCAATTTATCTATGAAATGCGTTTTGTGGACATTTGTGTTCTGTCGACTCTATGATAGCTTGCTTTGAAGGCTTTGTTCTTATAATACATTCATAGTCTACAGTCCTCATGAATTAAAATTGAGTGTGACGTAGTACAGGTGTGTAATGTCTAATGGAATTATGGCAGCGTCTGCTGCCCCCCACAGTCATTAATGACTCACTGCATGTTTCCAGACATACCTGTTCCTGTGTCGTCACCTCCAGTTGCAGTGCTGTAGTATTTAACTGTCAACCAACTCGCCTTTATCGACTGTCCAAATGTTTTACTGTGATAGGTAGCCCTTAAAATTGGTGTCAACGTCGTCCTAAAATACTTCAGCGCCATTGCTAACACTCACTCGTGAAAAACGTATAAGCTCTAGCTTAACTCATAAACAAATTAAGCGCTAACGCATTTCACGAATTATTTAAAACGACTGTAAAAATGAGCGTTATATATTCTACTCTTCACACAATATACTAGCTAACTAACTACAACACAACTCGCACAACTCTGAAATTAAGGTGTGACACTTTTATACTCCCCCACTGAAACAAGAACACTGAACAAGGTTCTGGGACATATTGGTGCATTGCGGTGGTAAAAACTACTAACGTTCAGCAGATGGCGACATTGAGCCACTTTGCAACTGTTCTTCTGCAATGTAACGTCTGTGGTCCTATAAATGATGAAAGCCAACTCCACATCGGTTTTTCTTTGTATTTTAATAAAAGATTTCTCTTTGTGTTCTTTTTACACATTTTAAGGCATCATGCACAAAAAAATAAGCCATACTAAAGGCATTATGCTCACCCTCTACCTATATGTTCTAACATTTGAATATTTTGCAGTTAAAAATAAGTTTGTACAAATATGGCATGTAAGCTGGCATGTCAGTGAATCTCGAAGCAGGACATCACCTGCTTTCACCGTTTTTGTAAACATGGCTTTGAGCAAAATAGGGCTGAGGAAAAGACAAGAGAAAGGGAAAGCATGCTTCAACGTGGGGCTAAATTTCCCTGAAAAGCATGCAATGCGTCTTAAATCATACTTACAATGCACCATTTGTACTCTAACGGTTATTTTTTAATTGTATCAATTAAAGTTAAGACGTTAAAAAGTTTGTTAACAATAACAGACAGACAGAACGACAGGATGTGTCCATGATATTCCCCAACCCCAACCCAGAAGTAGTTCAGATTTGTCATCAAACAAAACACTACAAGATTTTTTTTTTTTTTAAATACATGAAGCATTGTAGTTGTATCTCCAGACAAATACTGTCATCTGGAGGATATTACAACCTAAAAACAAACTGAAGGTTCCTCTCAGTTTTCTTGTATTCATCATATAAATTTGTGTGAAACAGCCCAACTCGGGCTAAGGAGTAGGTTTAAAAAAATCTTGTAGTGTCCACCATGGCAGACATCTGGGAGTTGCCGGTAGCTTTGGCACAGTTGTGTCCAGTTGTGCTCTTTTGTGGTGATCCGTGTACGTTATACTATATTGAAGACCATGGATAGATACTGTTCATATGAAACCTGGATCCAGCCATCCTGGTCTGTATCGTACCGCCTGAACACATCAGTCAACCTCTGTGGAAAGGAGGGGAAAATAGTGAATTTAACTTCTCATGTTCATCTCGATTCCTCATTGCTCCAAAGTTTCCAATGCAAAATGGATATACATTTATTCACACACATGAGTTGTCATATTGAAACATCTTTTGTTTCAACACTTTCAATCGCGATTTTACATTGTCATCATTATAGTTCATGCATTTGCTACCATAGTTAACAGACATTCAACACTGGGTCACTGACTAATATACATGCTTGAATTCTTTACCCTATACTTCTGGAGACGCAGATATATCAACACAAGGTCATTCATTCAAATCCAGGTCTAAAAAAAGGTGCAAACAAAGTGAATGACTGACACTTCTAGAGCTATTGTGAGACTTTGAGCGAGGCAATTCAAAAGCTACTGTTATTAGCAAAAGGGTTATGGTTACAGTACGCTTGGCAGCTTCCATTTTAATTGTGTGTGTGTGTGTGTGTGTGTGTGTGTGTGTGTGTGTGTGTGTGTGTGTTTTTTACTGAAACGGAACATACAGACTCAAGTGGAACTTCTACAGGAGATTAATAGTCTATTAAGGGAGGACTGTAATGTGTTTCTTAAATATGGATAATTTAAAATTCCCTTTTGAATCCTATGAATACAAGAGCATCCTCGCTGTGATGCAAATAGTAAACCAAAGGACATCCTATATTTGTGCTTAGAGGTTTATTTTGATGTAGTGTGAATCTGTTACCTGTAGTACAATACAGCACTGGATGAAGTCATCAAAGGCAACTTGTCCCTTCCTCTGGCGGTCAAACTTCTCTATCAGCGTGCAGTAGAACTGATCTGATAGACGATAGCCTGCACACGACAGCAAACAAGACATTAACAATGTACTGGACTTATATTTGAACTTGGTTTGTCCCCATTATGGAGACCTACACAGCCTTGTGAAAACAAACGTCAACTTTGAAAAGCCTGACGTCCATGCCCTGAGCACCTGAGGCTCCTCAGGAGTGACAGAGGACACTCAAAGCCTGGTCATTCTTCTTTTTCTTTTTTTTTTCTTTTTTTAAATTGCAACCATCAATATGATACATACTTTTCACTGAGCAGTTACCCCTGCTTAAACTGAAATATGCTGCCCGCAACATACTGATTATGGCTCTTCTGGCCTTTATGGAACTTACTGTAAATAAAAAGCCTGTAGGGATTTTGCTGTAGACACTTTCACAAAGGCAAACAGAAAGCATGCAAAATCAGTTTTATTTATTTTATTTGCTAAGTTACATTTCTATGGAATCATGTCTGAAACATTTTTTTTTTCATTTGTCCCTTATTGTTTGTTCTGCATTGTTGATGGCAAGGTGGAACTCCATGTCTGTGATGTAAAAATAACATGTAATTACTACATGAGCGGAATTCCAAACTATTCCATTAATAAACAAATGACCAATGGCATGCTGGTTCTTTCCAAACATAGAGCTACTGAAAAGACAAAAGCCGACCTTTGACCCAGAGAAAGGACATTCCTAGAGACAGCTGTGGAGCCCTCCACCACATTCAAAGGTAAAATACAGAAGCATACTTTGCTGCTCACCGAATCCAGTCAGCGCCTGTTTGAGCTCGTTCTTATCGATGAAGCCGGAGTTGTCCCTGTCGTAGTTCCTGAAGATGTTCTGCCAGTCTGTGATGTACTTCCACACACCGGCAAACTCGTTGAAGTTCACCCCGCCTTTATTTTCCCTGTCGAACATGGCTGAAGGAGAGAGGGAGAAGGTCGAGAATAAGGTACACTGTAAGAGGCTTTATTCATTCTCACACACTCGCACATCTCTAGAACAGCATGCAGTTGGGACATATCCTGTGACATGAAAGCGAAAATGGTACCACAAATAGTTTTAAAGGGCAGTCAGAGAGCAGAGAAGTGAGTCTCACACTTGACTAACTCCTGCCTCCTAAGACTAACTCATAAGGGAGAAAGAAAACTGCTCGATCCCCCCCCCATCAATACTCCACTCCTCACCCTCACGTGGTTCAATCCAATTACCTCCCAACAAAGGAAGTCTTATCACATGATATGCTTCTTGCTGGGAGACTAATAAACAATTGATTTACTGAGTATGGAACAGTAGGAAGGGGAGGCGATGGAATTATAGGGATTTACTCTGCAAGTCACACAACAAAAAGGGAACAAAGTACATATGAGACTAAGGGAAATATATTTTTAACATCTTTTTGTCTAAATTGGAAGCAATAGCATGAAATGTACCAGGATTTTAAAGTTAAAAAAACAAACAGCCACATTATTTCAGATTCCAAAGCTTTATTTGTGTTGTAGTACAGTCTGACCTACAAAGTTAAAAAGCTGCCAAGCTAGTCCTCAACTACACTGCAGAGTTGAACGTTTTTAATCTCAGCTGCATATCACAACTGTTTTAAGAGTGCAAACAGATCAATATTTGGAGTCTGAGGCAATCGGCAGCTGCTTTATGAGACAAACTTTCCCGTTTCTTGCTGATGCTCTCCTTCTGTTATTGATGGCTGCAGGTTTCTACTACAGCAGCAGTTACTGAAGCCAAAGATAAGTTTGTGTCTGCGCTCAGATTGCTCAAGCCGTAATTAATTTATCTGGTTGTCATGGAGAGGAGGCAAATAAACAACTTGCATAGTCGGAGAACAACAAGCAGTTGTGTTAAAGTTGGGCATGTCACTGTCATCAGCAGCTACTTACATATGATGGAGCGCACCGTCACTGGGTTGAAAGGAGTCCATGTGCCTGCGAGACAGAGGAATACCAGTTTAAAACGTACCAGCCAAGTGAGACTACTGGGCTGTGTTATTATCTATTGTAAGGACAACAAAACTAAAAACATTTATAATAACTTTGCTTTTCTAGTACCTAAAGACACAGAAGATAATGGAATAAAACTTTAGATAATGCAGCTACATAGTTGGAAATTATGAGGGAATAAAACCACATATAGTACATTTTCAGTAGAGATTTGTAAGATTGCACACAGAAGCTGAGAGCAGCTGTAATATCTGAAATAGTACTATCTATTTTCTTGGCTCAGTTATGACACGAAAGGCGACATTTGAGTGTGATCAGGAAAGATCAATCGTTTTTTCTTCAAGTTAGGAACAGAAAATAAAGTCTCATCAGACAACCTTAGATTAGTGACTAGAACCATTTAGTGGTCATTTCACATCTTAAATAATTCCTGATATCAGATGGAAGCCAGTGTTAGATTGCCTATATACCAATATACGATCTGTATTCCATCTATAGTATGCTGCTTCCCCTCCACTTCCTCCTGTTGTATTGGTTGACATTTTGTCAGTGAAGTAGTAACGATCCCAGCGTAGACAGATGATAGACAGAGGTCATGTTCAGTCCCCACAGGAGCCACCCGCACTAATAATGCAACATTCAAGCATTCACCATATGTCAAAATCACATAAAGGAGAGACATATAAATGCATCTAATGAACAAGTTCATATGGATTTTTTAAACCAGTTACATCATAATATTTTTATCACAACTGAAATAAAAGTATAAAATGAAATAAATAAAAGTTGTTTAAACGGTGACTCAAAAGCAGTTGAGTTTTGTGACATTTTATGGCCTTTTTTTTTTTTTACCTTCAAGCTCAGAAAATGGTTATTTTTCATCAACGAGACTAACTCTTCAATCTGATGTGAATATACCTGCCGTGTATATGGCTAGAAAAAGACTGACTGGGCTTTAGTTCAGCAGGATGTTTATACTTTATAGCCCTCTTCACACTCAACCCTCAAGACGCTAAGATTTATCAGAGCATCTACATCTGTGCTGACTCACCATCTTACTTTATTACAGAGAGGCTCGACAGTTCAGGACCAGAAATTGAGAGAAGTGAGTGTGGGAGAACGCGGAGAAGGGACAAGATGAGAGAACAAGTAAAAACATTAAAGAGAAGAAAGAGTACGAAATAGAAACAAAAGAAAAAGAGACAGGAGATGAGAAGAAACCATAGAAACACAAAATGTTTGCCGTTTAGTTTGCTGTAACCTGAAGTCTTTTCTGGTACTCAAGCCTACTTCTGCTGACCTAAGATTCCTCCCTGCAACCCTATCTGCAGACCCTGAAACAGCTTCTACAGAATTTTAGTGTGGAGCCTTTTTCACACTGTGTTGCTTCTGACTGCTTGTTTTTGATTTCTCTTTACAGTTTAGCTACGCCAGCAGTAAGCAGGTTTGCAGTGTGAGCCAAGAGAGCTTAGATAAAACTCTTTGAAATTGAGCAACCCATTTAAATAAAAAGGTGGCAAGCAAAATAGTATGGACATTTTGTTTATTGTTTGATTTATTTTCACCAGGAGGAAAAAGTCCATAAAAGATTTGAACATTAAGAGATGGCGATGCCAAATACTGTATGTAGGCTACTACAGATTTTACTTCAGCGTTCAAAGAAGACACTCAACATTTCCTTCCTCTTCCTTGGGTTGTTTTATTGATGGGTGAGGCTGTCTGAGACTGTGGGTAGAGCTGTTCTGGGACCAGGCCTGAGGCTCATACTGAAGCTGGGGTTTGGGCCAGAATCTATATTCCTATACTATCTATGGACCTTTTTCACAGCAGACATCTTGACTTGTCATAGTAGGAAAAGCACAGCTGAAATTGATAACCTTAACGATGGCTCAGTTCCATCAAGTGTCCCAGTAAGCTATTTCAGTGAGTCAGCATGAGCAATACCAGGGCCTCTCCTAAGTGGAGTGCAGCCATCATTAATGGTTTCAAATACACTTGTGCTTTTTCTACTATGACATGTCAACATGTCTGCCGTCTATTGGAGTGCTGATCTAAAGCAACAGACATTAAAGAATCATAAGCGTATTGATGCAAGACCGATTTGTAGAACCAAGTCAGAGTAACTGCTGTGTTTATTTCCTGTAGTGCAGTCAGATGAATGTCTCCCGCAAGTTGTTTCTTTAAAAAAATAATAATAATAATTCTGACAAACTGTATTTTAGAAACTATACAGTAGCTATGGAATATGTTTTACTAACTGTGAATGTTACATGTCTTTTCAATAAGATTTGGGACATCTGATCACACCAGGACACAGTGGCATAAGGTAGTTATGACTGGGCCCCAGTGCACGCTAGTTATTAAACACAGACACACACACACAGAGACACACAGAGAGACCCACAGAGAGACCCACAGAGAGACCCACAGAGAGACCCACAGAGACACAGACACAGACACACACACACACACGGTGACAGATTGACAGATTTTTTGACTGAACTAGCTACCATATACCGTACCGTCTCGTCACATGACCAAATAGAGACTCGACATTGGACAATATTAACATACATATAACCCAGCGATCATCATTTCATATCTGCGTATGACAAAAATACCAAAGAAAATAAGAAATTATTTCAGGGGTGCAAGATTTTCAACTTTCAGCAAAAATCACCGATTTGAATCCAAAATAGGTCATTTGTGTAGATTCGAAGAGTTCATTTTTTTAAGTGGCCTGAACTGATGTCTTCCTTACAGTGGTAGCAGTAATTACATTCATTCTAGGGTCGGTTAGTTCCTTTATATCTTCATGCTAAAAATCAACCGTAAAGCCACATTTTAAAGCTGATATTTAAAAACAACCTTCCCGGGGCATCTTTGTCACCTTTTACACCCCTGATGAGTTTGCACCACTGAATTGAATAGTTTTTTTTAGTTTATTTGTTGTTTTTGTAGTTTATGTATGTATGTTTGTCATAGATTGCTACTGACTATTTTACAAAAACAGAATGAAAACCATGACCAATCATGGGAGTTGTGCCTTTTTGAGGGCTAGGAACTGTACAGCAAATGGTACCGTTTTTTTATTTAACCTGAGTTCTTCAAACACAGGCGTATTTCCCAGGTGGCGAACTGAATCACTCGCAAGTCACTTTCACTCTCTGCCCAACACATTGTTGGAAGGCCCGCTCTGTGTATGGGCCCTCCCCACCCCACGGGCCCCAGTGCAACCGCACTGCCTGCACTATCTATATTTACGCCCATGCCAGGATTAAGGTCTGTAAATCTTCTTCTTGGCATAAACCCTGCCAGACTACCACCAATGCTGCAGTCTTGAGCCCAGATCCCCTTCTTAACAGGAGCCATAACAGAGCTAATTACTAGTACAATAATCCACTTGTTTGGTGTGCTCTTTCCACACTGAAGTGCACCTGACATGGTTTCTGCCATCATTTCTAAATGACAGAAAAAAAACAAGGGTTCTTTCTTGTGTAATTATTTAGCCACACTATAGGTGTTGCTCTAGGGACGGCAATGTCCAGACTGAAATATCTTAACTATATGATGGATTGCCATCAAACTTTTTAATTTTATTTTTATTTAACCTTTATTTAACCAGGTAGGCCGTTGAGAACAGGTTCTCATTTGCAACGGCGACCTGGCCAAGAAAAGCATGCAGGACAACAAACAGTTTCACATTCAATACAATACAGGAATACATAATACAAAAGGCTACAATAAAGTGCAGATTAAGTAGGCATTACAAAATCGGTGTAAAGTGAGGTATAAGTAAGACGAAGGATATGAGAAAGTGATATGGTAATAACACATTATAGATGTCTATAACACTGCTGAGATGTAGTGAAGAGCCAAACAAAACAAAAACAGTGCAAATTATGATCTAATTAGTGGTATTATAACACAATATATATCAATAGGCAGTCTATGTAAATGCTGAAATGTAGTGAAGAGTCGATATACAGTTAGTGCAAATTGTGGTCTGGTTAGTGATATAGGTCAGTAATAACACAGTTAACCGGAATAGACAGTCTATGTAGCTGTTGAATGTAGTGAAAGGTCATCAAAGAAACTTTGCCCCATCATTGAAATAATTCTGTTGATCCCCTGATTTTTTTATCGAGCTCTATTATCAGGTCAAAGTTTTAATTTGTCCAGTACTTATGGTCATACAACTGCATAATTAATGGCATTCCCATCAGCCTCAGCTGTACTTTGTATTTAGTGCTAATTAGCAAATGTTCGCAAACTAAGAGCGTGAGCATGGTAAACATACATTTTGATGTTTTTGTACTGCAATTGCGTGTTACATATTAGCAAATGTATACACCGATACGGACATATCTGCAATAAGCTCATATTAGCCAATATCTAGGTCTGGCTGATTTATTAGTCTAGCTCTACTGTGTTGAAATCTGACCATAGCCAAAATATAAAATTTTAAATTAAATCTGCGAGATGAACAGCCTATCAGAAATACAAAAACAAGGAGGGATCAGGAATCCTTTCATATCAGCTGAATAAATGTTGCTGCAGCATTAGAGACATCAGAAAAAAAACAAGCTGTGACCTTTACAGCCACACTGACTCTTCTACTAACACACACACACACACACACTTTTCACACCAGTAGCTACTGTAGCTGTGAGGTCACCAATGTGTGCCAGACAGACTGCGGCTGCCCAGTGTGAGGTGGTCATATTGGTTAAGATGTTTGCGTGCATCTGTGTGTGCGCCTGATGGCAAACTGGGACAATACACCCTGTGTCCAGTCCACACACTAGGCTCTCTCACTGGTCAGCCCAACTGCCGGTGGTGAGACGGAGAGAGCGACGTGAGGAGGAGGGGAGAGAGGGAATGTAGGAGGTGAGGAGAGAAGCAGGCTGGTGGAAAAACAGGGTGAACCAACCGCAGTATATACAAATGCATGTAACGGCTGTTCTGGAGCTCAGTGGGATACTTGTACATACACACTTGACATATGCAAGCACACATGAACTTTTACACACAAACGACCCCAGAGTAGTTTCACAGACTTGAACCAACACACACACACACACACACACACACACACACAGGCTAATTTCTGTTTTCCCAAGGTAACGATTTGACTTTTAAATGTAAAAGGAGAATAATTACAGTTCACATTAAACATAAATGCAGTATGGCCAGGGGATGGACACCATCACTACCAACATTCTTCAAATCAGCCTAATCATCATCACCTTGTCTTTGTAGCGCTGAAATTCATATTTTGTACATATTAAGTGCTATGTAATTTATATTGCATTCAAAGGTTTGTGATCACCTATTATATTGATGTTTTTCTTCTTTCCTTCAATAATTGTTATTATAACTAGTTGTGTGATTTTATTTTAACAGTACTATTCAGACACCAAATGTATCATTTACATTTGAAATAGCTCTAGCCCCAAAAGAAGAAGAATTAAATGATTTAAAGTGCTCATATTATGCTCATTTTCAGGTTCATAATTGTATTTAGAATGTTTATGTGGTTTCATTTTCAGAAAACACCATATTTTTGTTGTGCTGCACATTGCTGCAGCTCCTCTTTTCACCCTGTGTGTTGAGCTCTCTGTTTTAGCTACAGAGTGAGGCATCTCACTTCTGTTCCATCTTTGTTGGGAGTCGCACATGTGCAGTAAGTACTGCTAGCCAGTCAGAAGCAGAGTTTGAGGGTGTGCCACGCTAGCAGCTAGGCGAGCATTATAACGTGTGTTACAAAGTGACGCACGTTTGTCACGGAAGTAAAAGCTGGACTACAATAGAGCTGTTTGGAGCAGTTTGTGAACAGTGTTTTCTGTTGGAGATGGTAAGTCCCTTTGGGGTGGACTTTGGACTTTTTCACTTTGTAAACCTATAACATGCACAAAAAGATAACCCAATAAAGGAAAGGGGAAAAGCCAAAAAGCCTAATATGAGCACTTTAAAAAAACAACCCCACAGTGTTGCAAAAAAAGAGAATACTGTTGTAATTATTCTCCCCCCCCCCAAAAAAAAAAAACTCTTTGATTTTAAAAACATTTTCAAGTCCAAAAAAGTGTAAGTCACCCTCGATCATTATTGTATTACAACGGTGCAAATGTGAACTAAATACTGTATATATATTTTGTTACATTTTATTTTGGGTCCTCTGCAGTCTACTCAGTGGTTAGATTGAATAGGTTTAAACTGTAATTTAGAAAGTTCAGCGGTTATTCCCTGATCCAAATCCAACAGTGCTAACCCTAGACAAACCTATTTCTACTGTGAAGTTTGAAGAATAGCTTTGCTAAAGCAACACGCCAGCTTGTTATAGGCATTATTGTGCACTTGACACTGAAACAGAAACCTGTTCCTATTCAGATCTGCACACACTTCGATACTAAGCTTCCAGTTTATTTTACCAATGACTGGTGTGTTGTTGTTTTTTTTTATTCTTATTCAGCTGTTGCTCAGAGCTATCTTTGTCTCTTTCTGCCTTTTTAGTTGTCAGTCTGGTTGAACCATTGTACAGCGTTTTGTCCATGAACAGGTTTTTTTTCATACAAAATAACATCTATTTGTAAAGAGGTTTTTCTACAACTTTAAAAGACCATTCAAAATTATAGAGCTGTCCTCTCAGCCATCTGTCTGTACTCGATTCCAAGAAAAATTTAATGGTAGTGTGTATATACACTATTTAAAAACACCAGGACAGGAGAACAGGCCAAATCATCAGTCATGTGTCATAACCCATTAGTAATAGTCACTAGCCAATGGGTCAGTCAGCAGGTCATTCTCAGTTTCTGTTTGGTTTGGTGGTTTATGCCAGTCAGACAATAGTCATGATGTGTGAGACATGGAATCAAAGAATCTAGTCACTCATAAACAGCACTGGTGCCTCAGACCATTAGCTAAAGATTACAGGGTGGAATAGTCAGTGGATGCATGAAGCATCTCATCCACTATTCAGCTATAGCAGACCAATGTGATATCATGACTTTGCGTAAACATACACGCCACTTTCCTAAAGCCAAGTGGATGTTTATCTGTATGCATTTTGAGCTATCCGCGTGTATGTCTACGCTCTATACAGCGGATAGCAGTCTGCAACGTCACAGCGTAAACATACAAGCCACGTGTCACTTTCTAAAGCCACGTGGTGTGTTATCGCGAAGCTACAGTTGGGTTTAGGAATGTCACACGCGGGTTGGGTTTAGGAAAAGAAGAACTGGATGGGTTTAGGAAAAGAAGAACGGGTTGGGTTTAGGAAACGTCACACGTGGGTTGGGTTTAGGAAAAGAAGAACTGGTTGGGTTTAAGAAAACAACAAACGTGGAAAAGTCACACGCGGGACGCAATCCCTGCTCTCCTGAGTGAAAATCCTGTGTTTTACCCATCCTCCAACCCGACCGACCGACCGACCGACCGACCGACCTCCCTAAGCAGATTTTTGCCCTTTCATACTACTCGCTACAGCGTCAATTCACACACAATCGCAAGGTAATGTAGGTCAATGGAGGCCAAATGGGGTTGATAAACATGCTAAAAAACGAGTATGCGTTTTGATAACACGCCAATAATGGCATACGAATTGGCGTGTCATACATGTGCCACTTCATGAGATCAGTCTGAGACAGACTAAGCAGGTCTAAAGATTGATAATAGGAAAAATATCTTACAAAAGCTCAACACCAGCTAACAAGAATAAATGCTCACTGCCATCTAACTCCAGCATAATCAAGTTTTACAAAATACTATAAATCAGTGTAAAGGTAAGAGTTGTAGAATGAGCTCCTTGAGTCCTGCCGTTCAGCCAACTCTGCATTCTGCACAGCAAGCCCGTGCTCTCTCAATCGTATCAGCAATTTTAATGGCTATTACAGCTCCTACACACTTAAAAAAATAACTCAAGGAGGAGTATAAATCTGTGTGCGCAGGAGAGTGGGGGAGCATGACGGAAAGTTGGTTTGATGTCTACTCACTGCTGAGAGAAGGGAGGCCAAAAATATCTATATTTTTTGCAAATGGCACAGCTACGAGGCCCACACACAACACAGACATGCACACACATTTCAGCGGCACACAGCCAATCAGTGTCTCATCAGGGATGATATTGTCACACCCATGACTGATAGAGGAATGGAGAGAGGGAAGAGGACGTAGGGTAAATAGAGAGAAAGAGTAGAAAAAGTGGAACTAAGTAAAGGAGCATGGGCGAGCAGAAAAGAGAGAAAGTTAGAGTGAGAGAGGACAAACAGACAGAGGACACAGCAGGCACGGAGTCTGTGCCATATCCTCCTGAGGAAGGTAGGGAGATAAAAGAGGAGGCATCCAGTCTCATGTAGTCATGTCATTTTCTTGGATTCCAATTTACACGAGCAAAAGAATGATCCACCAGCGACAATGCCATGCTTATAGTGTAGAATGTAACACTAGAAAAAAGTGACATTATGTTCACAGTGAGCAAAGAGCCTCAGAAGTATCAAACAACTTAATAAAAGAGAAACAGGTTTAGAAACAATTGAAAATCACCCACCCTGTTGGCAGATGTTTTCACATTGGAAAAAAAAAATAATAATATTATATATATATATATATATATATATATATATATATATGTAAAAACTCCGCAAAAGATTAGACAAACTGTCAAAATGTAAGACAGAAACATGGAAAGGAAGGGATTTTTAGAAAAAGAAAGACTAGATGTATTGAAGGCAAGGTACTGAAAGGTGAGATGAGAATAAGAGAGAGTGGTGCAGAAACAGCAGAGGATGTAGAAGAGCAAAGCCCCAACAACCCCTGCCTCGCTGCCCAACCTCCTGGGCCTTGATACTCTCTGCTCCCCTGAGAGAGGAGGGGGAAAAGGAGAGAGGAGAAAGACAGAGGTCAAGAGGGAAAAAAACAGCAGCAGGCAGACAAAGCTTGGTTTATGGCGTGATGTAAATAAAAGCAGTATTTGCAGGGTCAGTAGAGCCACGAGACAGTGGCAGGGTTGGTGGCTTTAGCGAGCAAACTGTGTGACAGGATGCAGTGCAGTATGTGTTCAGCTTCACTGGCTCCGTTTCATCACTGTGAGTCTAATGAACTGGCGGAGGCTGGACCGGGAAACCTGCTGTTCACTAGTCTTTGAAACGCTGCCTGAGCAATTCAGCCATAAACTTGATGGGAAACACATATATTTGTAATGAGAAGACAAACCTGTGCCACAGTGTCTACTGTGCTCCTAAATGTGCGTCCCATTAGTCATTACCATATTTCAACTCAACTGTCTCATTTTAAGGAAGGTCAAGAGGCGATGCTGGTGATGTGTTGTGTGTGAGTATAAAAACAGATATTGTATCAGCCTGTTACTCTTCTCAGTCCACGCAAGTGTAAAACTGACTTTTCTTGTCAGGATTTGAATCCTCCTACTCCTGAGCTACACAGGACCAAGAGCGATTGCACTTCCATCACTATGTCCTGTTCTATCCCTGGGTCCTTTACATGCTGATTATTTCATCTCAGTTTTCAATCTTTCTAAGACAAACTTCCAATCTGCAGCACAGAAAACATTTCCTGATCCACCAGCGTTGCGCGATTTCTCGCCAGGAGTCCAACACCATTTGGCTGTCTTTGTATTCTTTTAAAGACTAAATTATACAAATGTAGGTAATGGTGAATCTACTTGCACAACCTCTCTCCAAAACAAGCATCTCTTTTGTTATCTTTTTCTTCTTCTTGGCAAACCAGCCAGTGGTGCATACGCCACCAACTGGACTGGAGTGCAGAACAAGCGATGGAGCGTGTGCAGTTGGTGTGCTTGCTAAGCGTACAGTCACACATTTTTGGCTGCAGGCAGACGGCCATAAGGGTCCCTTGGGGCCATGGGCGGATGACGACATTTATAGCACACGGACTAAAGCGAACCCTTGCAGACACGGAAAGTATGAAGCTCACTTAGTCATTTTTGAAACAAATCAATGAAATAAATGATGCCGTGTGGCAGAAATAAATGCTGTATTACTGTTTCTGACTACAATTATTTTACGTTGTACGAATCACAATTACTCTTGAATGTGATTTGATGGAAGTTAGAGCAACTAGAGGGGTCAAAGGTTATTTGACGCCATTGACAGACGACACGCTCCATGTCATTGAATTAAAAAGACAGATTTGTAATGTTTGAACATTGTTGGAAATATTTGGGATAATGTAAGTACACAACTTAAAAATATATATGTAAGGGTCGCCCTGGTAGCTCAACTGGTTGAGCGTGCACCCCATATACTGAGGCTCAGTCCTTATCAGAGGGGCCTGGGTTTGAAATCCGACCCGCAGCCCTTTGCTGCATGTCTCTCCCCCCTTTCCTGTCTTCTGCTATCCTATGTAATAAAGGCCAAAAAGCCCCAGAAATAATCTTTAAAAAAAGAATAATATATAAAAGGTATATAGGTAGAGTTGTAAATATAGGTAAATATAAGTATTGAATCGGCTCAGTATCAGCCTATACCCAATATTAAGGACCCAGATCGGGGTCCAGGCTAAAAGACAACATTGGGACATCTTAATGATTAGGAAAAATGTAAGATCAGCCTGACAATTTATATATTATACTCAGACAATTTCAACATGATTCAGATGCACAGCTTATATACTTGAAAAGCAAGATAGAGGTTAGATTTACTTTTACTATTAACTCCTATTCCTATTTTCAAACATTGTTTCCCTTTTAACATTACAAGAGAAAAGGCTTTTCGGATGAGGACTAACCAATGTGTTCAGCCAACATAATGCTGTCTCAGAATACGGGTTTGGCTGGGGATAGGGTGAATGCAATCCAATCATGAGCAGGGCAGAGCTGCTAACGTTGGCCTACACTCTGATATAGCATCCAGGCTGCCACAGTGGGGAAACACTCTACAGTGGAAGTGCTAGTCATAACCACTAACCCCTGCAAAATGACTACTGTAGAAGATAGTTAAATACTGTAGATGGTTAGCTACTTGGGATATGCTAATGTTTGTAGTTTACGTCAGAGCAGGCAAACACACTGGTTAATCCATTCCTTACACTTTCGCCCTTGTATTTCATTTCGAAAAGCCAGCATCCCAACTTTTTAAATGTCGCCCTTATTGATTCCATTCAAAAATACTTCTTGTGTGATAACCCTCACTGCTTCCCTGGCCAGAGGTTTAATTTCTCTACTAAGGGTAAAAACCACTTCCTGATCCTTCCTCCACACACCAACGCTTTCAACCACCAGCCGTTACAGCGTTGCGTCGGCTGTCATCACAGGGACACTGAGGAAAAGTGTTTTCTTTGAAGCTGCACTGATAAACTTTTCGCCCGCTTCTCTGTTGTCATGGGACAAAAATAAAACTCTGGAAATTTTTATTCAGTTCACCTACCACTCCGGGATAAAATAAAAATAAAAATCACAATCCATTTTCTACTTAGGCTTGGCAGTTCAATCAAAGAGTGGCAGAGAGCAATGGTGTGTAACGAGGAGATGGGAGGATCAAAAAAGAGGCAGAGAGGGAGTAATAAAAGTAAGAAGACGACAGCAGAAAGGAGGAGAATAAAAGATAAAGACAAGCACAAATGGTCAAAAATAAGGAGAAAGAAACAGAAAAGGGAGTGGCAGAACAGTCAGATACATACCATTCGATAAGGCCTGCTGAAGCTCTGAGTCTGATATTACTCCACTACGGTCCTTGTCAACTCTGGGGAGGAAAACACAGATTAGATACCGCCTGCATTAACCACTTTACACACCCACCCACTCCAGCACACAATAGGAGTGGGCATCAACACTGAAACTTTATCCTCCTGAACGTGTGTCAGTGTTTCAACAGCTCACTGAGAATGGAGTTCTGTGATCAGGGCACACAAGGCAGCTTGTACGCTCGTAGCTCCCCTGAGACCAGCCTGACAAGGAGTGTGTGTGTGTGTGTGTGTGTGTGTGTGTGTGTGTGTGTGTGTGTGTGTGTGTGTGTTCTTCTACAATACCTATACTCCAGGACCTGGGGTTTATTTCTTTTTTTTATTATTATTAAGTTTTGCCATAGGTGTTTTACATATAATTACAAAAACCCACAGACCTTACATAACCCAAATGATTGTAAAAAAAACATGTAACATACAGTATACAAAGACTATTTGATATACATAAACAAAGCTTGTGAACACAAAGAACATAAAACATGTAAAGACAGTATTTGACTACACGCTACAGGGGACAGTTTACAATGGGGGTGGCGGAGGTGCGAGGTGTGTACATGAATTGGCGTCTCTGTGTGTGTATGATGAGTGTTTTTGTGATTATAGTATGAAATGTTGTGAGTCGTGGTACTGTGTTATAAACTTAGCACAGTTTAGTTCCCTTTCAAATGGTGCCCCATTTGTAAGGAACATGCATTTGTGGGATGAGCAGCAGTGCTGAGTATGTGCGTTGCGCCCATGAAAAATTTGCCAAATCTTCTCTGCCAATGCCAAACAGCCTATTCTGCCATTGACTCGTTTGGTGTTTGGTGGATTGGATGATTCTGCCTACGGCAGTTGGATTGTAGGGTCAAAGTGTGGAGAAGACGCGGAGAACGCTATGCTGATTGCTGCACCGATAGAGTAACACCTGTTGGCGGAGGCAGTGTGATGGTGTGGGGCGGCATCTCCCTCACTGGAAAAACGAGGCTTGTCATCATTGGAGGAAATCTCAATGCAGAGAGATATAGAGATGAGATTCTGCAACCAGTGGCAATCCCATATCTCCACAGTCTGGGACCGAACTCTATCCTCCAAGATGACAAAGCTCGCCCCCACAGGGCGGGGTTTATCAGAGACTACCTCCAGAATGTGGGAGTGGAGAGGATGGAATGGCCTGCCAGCAGTCCTGACCTCAACCCCATTGAACACTTGTGGGATCAGCTTGGGCGTACTGTTCGTGCCAGAGTGACCAACAGAGTGACTTGCGACAAATGCTGGTTGAAGAATGGGATGCCATCCCACAGCAGTGTGTGACCAGGCTGGTGACCAGCATGAGGAGGAGGTGCCAGGCTGTTGTGGCTTTGTATGGTTCTTCCACACGCTACTGAGGCTCCTGTTTGTGAAATGAATAAATTGTTAAATTGCCAATATGTCTTGTTTTTTCAAACTTCAATCATCCAATCCACCAAACGAGTCAATGGCAGAATAAGCTGTTTGGCATTGGCAAATTGTTCATGGGTGCAACCCACATACTCAGCACTGCTGCTCATCCCACAAATGCATGTTCCTTACAAATGGGGCACCATTTGAAAGGGAACTAAACAGGCTTTCCAACGGTATTTATAAGATTTATTGCCAAAAAGCATTGTTACCACAGAGAAATAATCTACCAAACACAAATGTCCTTTCTTTTTGTGCTAAGTTTAGATATGAGAGGGCGTGGGTATGAAGTTTTGAGTATGTTGGATTAGGTGAGGTGGGGTTTATATCTTAGACGATTAGTCAACTAATCAATTAGTCGGTCGACAGAAAACTAATCTACAACTATTTTAAACCCTCTCCCTAAATACAAGGCAGCTGACAATGTAGCCAGTCAAGAGTCTTTCTCTGAGATGCAGAGACAAAACAAATAAGAGGCTGGACTGTGACACAAAATGAAGGAATTGTAGCTTAGTCAAAATCCAGTGACTCAGTTGTTTCTTAGCAACCTGCCTGGCCCAACCTGTCGACATAGAGCACACTCAACGGACACAAGCTTTATACCAGCAGAGAAGAAGAGGGAGGAGAGGAGACTGGGAACCCCCCTCAGAAAAAAACCTCAGGCCTGGCCCAGTGCTGACTTTGAGGGCTGGTTTTCCCGCTCCCAGCTGTGACGCTTTCTGTGCGGTTATATGTCCATGTCTATACCGTGATCAGCTATAAATGTGTGTGTACTGCTCGCTTTACCTTCCCCCACTTAAATAAAGAAAAACAAACATACGGAGACCTGACTGCTCTCCTTGAAGAGAAAACAGCTCTCAGCATGCCTCCATAAATGAGAGCTTTGTCACATTGAAAGTGAGGAGTGGTTGGGTTGGTGCAAGCAGTGGGGGTACACAACCTTTACCAAACACTGATAGATTAACTCAAAGAAGTATGTGTGTTCAGAATAAGCTATCCCCATTTCTCCCTCTTCCTCTACCTCTAACCAACTCACTCAGACAGCCTCAGGTAAAGTTACCTCAACAGACCTCGACGTAAAGCGAGCTGAAAAAGTGAAAACATCATTAAACTCCCTCTTGCCTGCAGCACAGACAGTTAACCATCTGGCGTGTCAATCTTCCCGCTGTCAAATACAGAACGTGTAGGTAAAACAGCAGGCTGACATAAAACATCATGGCTCAGTTATTCTGCTCAGATTTCCCCATGTTTCACTGTTTCCTATTGAGCAATCAGGTTGGAATATGGCCCGTGGAACAAAGCTCGCCCTGCTTTCCACATAAACGATGTAATTGTGGCTCCCATAACGGAAAGAAATGTCCAAATTAAAGCTACATTCACAGAACCTTAAGTCCTGGTGTCCAAAACAGTCAGTTTCCATTTTTATTGTTTTAGTATTCCTAAATTGTTTGATTCATGGTCCAAGTTGTGGATTAAGTCATGGCTTTGTTTCAGGTTAGACCGTCCACATGTTGCAGTGGTCACATCAAGCTTTACTGTATGTTCTATTCTAGATTAACCAAATTTTCTTCCTACAAGTTCCAATTTGTCAGTAGACTGTTGTCATTCCCAAAATGTTCAGTTTTCATCCAGCAGTAGCAGACATACGGTTTTGCTTGCATAGCAACACATCTGTACTGTTGATCTAGATGCAACTCAAAGCCTGATGTTGTTCTTGACTCTGCAAAGGGTTGGGTGCAAACATTTTTGTCATACCAACGCCATTATTTAGCAAGCAGGCAATACAGGAGGGATTGACGTACTCATGATTTACCCAGTGTCAAGTCGTAGAATGGTGTTTTTTTTTTTTTTATTGACAAAACTTAGAGGCTGAATACAGCACTGCAGCCTACCTTAAAACACCTGAATGACTCATTTCTTCTCCTGTTATTACACATTCATGATTAGACAGGAAAAAGAGAGTTACATTGAATGAATACCCACGGGCGGTGCAACAGTGGAACGGTGAGTCATAAAATGGTAAGTGTGTGTGTTTGTGTGCGTGACACAGAATGAGAGGCCTTCCACTTCAACTATGCTCTATTGACTCTGAACACATGACTGAGGGAATTCCAGCACCGCTCTGCCAGATATTTTTCCAGCAGCAGCAGATGAGGCAGCACAATGCTCATGTGAGGGATAACTGTGTGTGTTCATGAAAGTCATATTCTTTTATTTGTATGACGTTACGTGATGGTGACTCCATATGTGTACCCAGTCATAAGTCAAACGCGTTGTTTGTGTGACTGTGGATGAAAGGAATGTGTGAGAGACAAATAGAAACAAAGAAAAAAAAAGAAAGATATATATGGGAGATAAGGTGTACATCCAAAGTGATTTCTAAGAGGCTTTGCGCCATACATTAATTATTCGTTAAGGGTGCTTTAAGCCTAGCAATGCGTGCAGCATCTCAATGTTGTGAGAAAGCAAAGCAGTAGGAAAAAATTCTCTGCAGTATTACATAACTCTATAGCTTACTATTACCAGGGGCCATAGCATATCAACTATTTCCCTCTCTGCCTACTACTGTGACCTTCTAGCTGCTGACACACTTTTAACTCAGGCTATGGTGAAATTGATAACTGTCAGTGGTTGAAAACCACCACTGATAGTGTAACATCAGTTTAAGAACAAATAATACAGTCTACGGTTATGTTGGACAGAGGTTTTCTAATGTATTCATGTCAGCCTCCCATATATAAATACACGCTGCGTCATGTAGACTCACAACTGTCAGAATCTTTTTAGGAAACCCCCATCTTAAGAGGATTTTTCACTGCTGACTTGGTGCAGTCACAAGCAGCTGAAACATTCCTTCATGAAATCTTCTTTCATATTTCTATCTTTAAATGGGTAATCTGAAATTGAACTGTGTCTCTTTTCAGCTGGAAGAACCCAGAACAAAAGCATTCAAGGACTCCTGGAGGTCCTAGGACCCCAGTTTCTAAACTCAGATTGCTCTAGGAGACCGTTCACGGATTGAGCCAGCTGATTGCCTGTGACTTAATTAAAAGACAATGTAACGCCAATGACTATTATAAAGCTCTGTGACTGACGTGAGTGACGTGAATAGCTGTTTATGCGTGTTGTACACTGTGCACTAGTATCTCCAGGAAGCTCCACAACTGAAAGGTAACCTTAGATTAGATTTGACTGCAAAACACCGCTCTCAGACAAAATGATAGTTATAAGGACATTGGAGTAAAAAGACAAGAGCCGTGAATGAAACATTTCGCGTCACCACCACCCAGCCCCAAGCTCTTCCTCTTCGCGCTACAAACGACAGCAGTTTTCAATGCGGAGCGGAGTGAGAGACAGGCAGACAGCAGCGAAACAAACCGTCTTTCCCCACTCACCTCTGGAAGATATTCCACAGAAAACTCTGGTCCGGAGGCGCGTTGATGTGCGGGGGAGCTCTGTATGGACTGTGATACGCCATTTTAAAGGGAATGCTCTGTCAAAATTGAGCACCAACAGACTGTGTTTCCTTCTGGTGTAGTTTCTTTACTAAGCAGATTCAATCACTCTAGTCCACCCCGACGTTCACGTTCCTGCCTGCCTCCTCGCGCACAGAGGCGTGGCCAATCAGTCAACACTTCCCATAAGGAGGGTGACGTCACATCTTCCTCTCTTTTCAACTCCTTAGTACAAACATTTTTACTAATGGTAAAAATAGAATACGATATTATAATTAGGCTAACGTTACCAAAAGTGATGTTAAAATTAGAAAACAAATATATAACATGTTCTCTTCATTCAGAAGCGAGAGAAGGGCTTTTTGAAATAAATAACAAAATATATAAATAAAATATTATTTAAAATATTTTTCAGTGAAATGAATTCGATATAAAACACATCTCCAGTTGTAGTCATGTGTCCCTGTGTTAATTACTCATTTATGCTTTGATAGATGAGATACATGTGTCATTTTTGATCAAAATCTCCTTTTTTCCTCCTGTAAAAATATGTATGATGATTCATCTTAAACTTGAATATTTCCATACTTTGTAAAGCTGATTTGTAGTGGTAGACGAAGAACAGTAATAAGTTACACATTATCAAATTACTGCAGTAAGTAAACTCAGCATTTCCAGCATAGTACAGCAAGTATTAGCAACACAAATTAAAAGTAGTCACTAAGCAGAATGTCCCCAGCTGTGAAAAATAATATTATTGAACCATTATTATTGATGATTAACAAGCAGTACTTAAGTAAGTTACCACAGTAGACGACAGTACTTGAATAATGTTAAATATACTTTCCACCACTGCTAAGTATCTACCATAATACTAATTGCTGATATTTTCACTCATGGACATAACTGTCGAAATAAATCAGAATTAGAAAATGTTTTTTTATTGCAAAGTATATTAACCATTAATATGAAATAAATAATTAATACAGAAACGAATATGTACATATAACTGTTCAACATTAAGAAAAAAAGAGGCTGTATGCATTAGTACTGGATGTGCAAAAATGTTGAAATTTTTTTGAAAATCTAGAATAATGCTAATAACGAATAGCACATTCATTATTCACATGTCTATCTCCAACCCCCAACTTCATAAAAAGCACTAATACCACTTAAAAGTCCATTTTCCATCTTTCCGTGAATGCATCACGAGTGTTTATTTTCAATTTGATAAGTCTCGTAAACTGATTGGTCCACTGTGATTTTGACGCGGGAAAATCGTGGTGCAACCGAACGAAGACGGCCTAGCTAGTCTCTTTGGTGCAACTTAACAAGCTTTTAATATTTTACCATTACCATTAGGTAAATAAATTCATTTTTCTTCTAAGTATCCGCTATATCTAAAAAATTTAAAATGTTTTACTACCCAGATGTCCTCCATCGCCATACTGGATGTTTTGCCACAATCTGGTGAGTTAGAAAATATGGTTAAATTGGCATTAGCTGCTAATGTTAACATTACCTACAAAGCTAGCAATCATGCATGTTAACCACTGGCTATGGTCTAATTTAGCTAACTTACTAACATACAGCAAAAACTCTTAACTAATGTTACATGACAGATTATTCTGTCAGCAAAGGTTTATTTCTAAATTGTATTCATGTGTTCTGTTGTTCAGGTTGGCAGCCACCAAAGGTATCAGGATCACTCGCAGAGAGCTTCTCAAAGTCAATGTCAAGCGAACATGGTAAGAATATCCGCAGGAGAATGGCTAGTGTTAACTTTAGCTTATCTGATATAAATATGAGTTTAATTTCTGTATAACCTTTATATATTGTGATTTTTGTATTATATTTCGTTATCACCAGCTATCCATGTCTCATTTTGCCAATCATATAACGTTATTACTTGGGATCGTTAATATAACTTAGATCATTTTTAATTTGATCAGTGCTCGGATGCATTTTTAGCAGCTGGCTTGCTTTCAATCATTCTGTGGTCTAACGTTAGTTTGGTGTAACGTTAAAGCTATTCTTCTTATCTGCTAGTATTTAACTAGTAGAGAATTTTAACATGTTGTATGTTATTACAGCGGAGACATTTTGGACTATGTGACAGCTAAGGTTCCTCCACCGCAACAAAACCTACCTAAGCCTCGGTTCTCTCTCTACCTGTCATCTCAGCTGCAGTATGGAGTGGTTGTAGTCTACCACAGGCAGTGTGGCTTCCTGCTAGGTAAGGGAAACAAGCAAGAATTGGAAAAAAAACAAACAGTTGTTACTCTCCTCCAAGCTACATTGTCTACACACAACATACTGTCACTTTCTGCTAGGCATGAGATACAAAAAATAGAGGCTTTACTTTTTTTTATTCAATATGAAACCCACATACTGTACATTCAGTTACTGTGGCAGCAGTTTATAGTGTGGAACAGTTACCAAAGTCAGGCAATAGAGTGAGGTAGTTTGGTTAACACAAGGGAATCATTTTCTAGCTGCTTACTTATACATTTGCAGAAAATGCAGTCTATGCAGGATGATCTTTAGTTCAAGAAACAATATTTTCTGCTGGGCGGCTTTCTAAGGTAAGCTCAGGTGAAATGTGAAAACAGCAGACAACATTTTCTCCGTCAGTTGCTAGGCTTAATGTAGAAATCTCAGCTTTCTAAAATTACTGAGGCAAGTCTGATTTAGAAGCTAATTTAGAGCTGATGAATGCAATATCATCAAACTCAGTGTCTCTCAGTCTCTATTTATCTGGTGTTAAATTACATCCTGACACAGATATTGCGTCCGACAGATTCACCATCATGATGTTGTCATGGTTGATGAAAACAGTGAAATACAATGCATAATGATACGCAGGAGGAGAAGCCAAGAAAGCATTCACTGTCTGTGGTCCACAGTTGCTCTTGGATTCAGCAACGGTATTTCATTTCATCAATCAGTAGAATAGAATAGAACCTCCCAAAGCTGTCGCATACAATTGAGAGCACATAATATGTTTATGCTGTATTTCATATGCATGGCGTAGTGGAGTTTGTCCTCTCAATTTTTTATAATATGATCTTTTAAAAATGTGAATTTTCCACTGTTTTATTTCTGTTGGTCCAGACTAAGGTGTGGATTTCAATAAACCCAAAGTTTATGCATAATAAGCTTTTAAGTGACCTTAAAAAGACCCATGGTGAAAATACCATTTGATTACTACTTGTTCCCCTCATTGCCTTCTCCTCTTGTGAGGAGAAGAGCCAGAATGGTCATATAGTCACCTACATTATGAGTACAGGATGATGATTTTCTTGCTATGGCAGATATTTTACGTTTGTGTGAAAGCTTTTAACCCCTTTTCTATTTTCCAGAGGAGGTTCAACAGACCATTGAGCGCCTGCTGCGCTCTAAAAAATGCATAAATATCGACATGGCTGAGTCTGACAGGTCTGCACACTCACACACGACATATTTGATCATCAGTGGAAGAGTATTTTGTATCCTTGGGCGCCTAACATTTTAAGCTGTGCAAAGGTTGTACGTGTTTAGGAAAGTCCGAGCTCAAAAGCGTCTGGTAGAATATTTATGTGGGAGATTGTTTTGGGGAATAAAGACTGCGAAGGAGATGGTGGCGTTTTATTGAGTGAGTGATGGACAAATTGAGCGACTTTCATGCGAATGGCTTCGTAAATTTTGAATAAGCCGTTGTCACAGCGGTAATGTACGAGCTCTTGTTTCTGCGGATGCAATTTCTCTTTAAACATTCTGTACTCTAAATATGCTCTGTGTTAATCTTATTCCAGTAGTTTTTTATTATTATTTTATAAGTCCATGAAACAACAAGCGCAGTTAAAAGTACAGTATGCATAGTGTTGCATTAGCCTGTGCAGCACTGAACATGTGTGGTGTTTTAATATTTTGATTAGTAACATTGGCATGTATCACTCTCTCTTCATCTGGCAGGTTGGCATTGAATGTGCCTGACAGCCTGTACATGATGGAGGAGGCTGAGGGAGCTCAGGACCCCTTCTTCGGTCTCATGGCATCACACCAGCTGCCCAGCCCCTATAAAACACACCAGGTAACCGCCGTACACTGCATGTGTTGGTGTGGCTCTCAAGTCTGAAATATGGCGGGCAATCTACACAGGGGGTGTAGTCTAATGTCTGTTTCTGTAGTGAAGCACAGCAAAACTCAACAAATGTCAAATCTGCCTGTACACAGTCGGTAACCTGCGCTTTATATCAAATATTCACCCTGTAAACATGTAATGTAGCAACTCAGTGTTAAATACAACCGTTATAATGATAGTGGTACAGTATTTACCATGACCCATAGTAGTAGTAGTTTGCGGTAACCCAATAAACTACATATACATAACAAACTTGACCCAAGAGACTCACTATTAAGTATACAAGACATGTACTCTGTACCCATAATACGAAACTGGAGATGTCTCGGAGAACCTGCAGTTTACACAGAACACAATTACGTCATAGTAAGTAGGCTCTGACCACATTCAGCACAAATGCTCAGCTGCTACATGTGAGTGTTACACACACATACCACAGCTATCGAAGGTCTCTCTACAGCTGCATATGTCCACCTGATAAACTATGCTCTTGTGATGTTACTTTTCAGGGTTTTCCCACATGTGTTTTTTGACACATACCTCCTAAATTACAAATCTACAACATCTCAGCTTTTTCTGCTCATTGTCAAGTCATTGATAAATCAGAAACTGCCACAAGTGAGTCATTGTTTCTTGGCCTTAAACACAAGTGTAGGTCATGCCCATTCTAACATTGCATATGTGCTATATCCCTCTTATACTATCCATTGGTATTGTCAGATGTCAGAGAGTGAATCACAGTCGATAACCCTTTATCAGTCTCTGTGCTGTAAATGGCTGAACTTTGCTCTTCTTGTAATCTTTCCCTGTAGAAATACCATGTGTGTCTTAAATCAAGGTTAAGACTACGTAACATGGGGACCTAAATCTGGAAATAATTCATTTGGCACTATCATGAATTTAAAGGATCCCTAAACTGGACTGGCTTTTAGAATGCAAATTAGAAACTGCAGTGTATTTAGATACAGTTTGTATTTCAATATTTTAAACATAAGGAAGTGCATCAGGTATGAGACAATATAAAATAGGCAAAATAAGAAAAAAGAAAAGACATTCCCTCTGAATCAGTTTGGTCTTTAGAAACTGTAGCCTTATGTTTACATACAACATATACAATATATTTACAATATAACACATTTTGGTCATGAAGAGACAGTTTTCTTTAGGCTCAGTTCACTCTGGAATTAAATGAATGAATAATATTCTGCCTGTTATATAATATTTGTAATGTATATTTCTAGCCAATGTTGGCGATTGGAGAGGCAGGTTCACAGCACTCCCTGGTGCCCAGTTCCTACACTTCACTTGACACAGAGGGTGAGACTAAGATTTCAGCATTTGAAATACTTTAGCTGTGTCCCATTTTAGGTGTGGCTCCACACTTCAAGACCAAACATATCATATATATCATAATTCCTTTGAAAGACGCCTCATCTGAAATGGGACCCAACTTACTCTATGACAATGTTTATAACAATTGTGCAATTGATTAAGGATTGTTTCTGGCTGTTTTGTGACACTTGTGATTATGTACTTTGAATAAACCTACTTTAATTAAGAATACAGATTATTCTGATTTGTAATAGTGGTTGTGGCAACATTATGCATGTTTCCAGTCAAGATAATTGAATAATCTTCAAAGGTTTTAGAAATGGGTCAGTTCATTAGCTTAGATTCCATAAATAGATTTTCTTCTAAATGTAAACTTCTGGCACAGAGAGGTTGCTATTTCCACTCCTGTTAGGAAAATTGTGAATACGTTTTCTGTCATCAGCGACTTAATCTTATCTTATCTGCACATGTTGAATTAAAAAAAAAAAACGCATCAGTTCCAGGCTAAACACTTGAATGACGGCTGTATTCTCCTCAGCTACTCTCACATCCTTCTTGTGCTGCAAACACGCTTGGCTCCTAATTCCTCCTGCTGTTGTTAAACAAGGTTTCAGGTCGCCTCCAGCTGCCATCTCCCTGAGAGAGAAGGAGCAGTTTGTCATCACAGCTGCTGAGGTAAACTCCCTGTCACAGTCCAGGCACAGGAAACATCCCAGTCATCATTTTAGGTACATCGGGTGTCCTGGTGAATCCTTGAGCTGGGATGTGGACTGTGTGCCCACAACAGCTTTAGTTAAGGTCTTTGTCACAAGTTAGCTGCTCGCCTGTTGGACTTTCTGTCTGCTGGGGGTTGGGGGGGGGGGGCAATATTTGTCAAAGGCAAAATATATTCCAAACCATTCTGAATTAAATATTGTGGTGCTGCAGAGACGTCCCATCCTACAAATCGTATCCTACAGACTAAAGAAAAAACATCCTTGTTTGGAACAGATCCTCGCAAAAAATATTAGCAATATTAAATTATTAATATTAAAAGCAATTAGATGTTTTCTTCACATGGTGAAGCGATAGTGCAGATTCTGTATTGTCCCATCCGTTTGTGTAATTCTGTGGGAGGTATGTAGTTTTCACTGCTCTAAAAATGTGGACGTAAACTACCAGAGGCCTGTACTACGAAGCAAGATTTTTTTATTTTCTCTCATGATCGCTTACCACTGCCAGGGTTGCAACTGAAATAATAGGCTAAAGCAACGACAGTTGGAAAGTATGGAAAGCACAAGTGTAATTATGGTCAGCTCTTGTGCCTGACTGATTTCCCAGCGTTCCTTCCTGTTTTAGGAAGCAGCGACTGTATTGCGTTTTGCCTGTAAAACCGTGTCTGTGTTCTTCATATTTATGTAGAATTATAGTTTGCTCTTCTCATGTAAAATATGCGGCTCTGGTAGATATTTGCGATTGGTCGTGCTGTGCAAACACCGCCTCTTTTATGTGGACGCGTGCGTCGCTGGATTGGGAAACCCTGGGTTGACTGAACTAGTTGTTAACCACCGTCGTGACACAGCGGTTGTTAGGGTTAGTGAAGCCGGGTAACTGAAATAAATCCAGGGCATATTGATCTGGATTCGTAGTCCAGGCCTCTGATGCCTCACCGACCGTCCTGAATTCACCTCTCAATGTCCGCAGTGCTTTAAAGAAGAGTTATATTATAATGTAGTTTGACTACAGTAAGTCTGAGTCCAGCAGTACCTCCACACTGTTACCCTCCTCATTCTGTCACTTAGGGACTGATAATGTTCCTCCTGAAGCATCATCAGCTGATCAAGTCCATGTTGGCTTGATACTATCTGACTTAATTACATCAGCCTGCACTCACAGTTTGTTTACACTCAGATATGCTGCTCACATATCTGTTGTTGTCCTCCTCCCCCGCGCGCGTGTCTGCCCCTTGGCTTTATTTTTGCTTTGCATGCACAAGTTTAGTCTTTTATATATATATATATATATATATGCTTTTGTTTTTGTGGTTGCTGCATTTTACTGCTGTTTTACATTACTTTACTTCCATTATTTATCACTGTGGACACTAAACAGACAAAACCCCCATTGCTTCTGTTTCTTTTCTATCCCCTTCTCTTTATTCTTTACCTTTGTGTTGTTTGACTTTTGTCTGTCTCTAATTGTCACCCTCCTTCTGGATCAGTATTTTGAGGGAGATGACCTTCCTGAAGCCACAGCCAGAGAGATTGACTTGTTGATGGATCAGCCAGACCAGTTCCGTGGAGGTGTGTGCTCTGTGTATGATAAGCATTGCATACGTACTATCTTTGTGTTTTAGTTGTTTAGTATGATGTCATACTGCGGGTTTGTACTCAATTTAAAGATGTGTGAAGTGTCTAGTTTAGGGATTCTAAAACCTATTACTCAATGGTCCGCATCTGATTCTTGTTCAACGATTGGCAATAATAAAATAGTATTCAACTCACAACTTTTAAGCAACATACATTCAAGTTGAGTACTCGGGTTTGCCTGGTCAACTTTACCCAACGGTACCTTTTCCAGTAGCTTACTCTCTCTCTCTCTCTCTCTCTCTCTCTCTCTCTCTCTCTCTCTCTCTCTCTCTCTCTGTAATAACAAAAAATAATAATTTATGAAGAACAGAAGATGTTGGAGAGCTTCTTGGAACTTATATTAGTGATGAAAAGGCAGTGCTCTTTGGTAGGGGGCATGAACAAATCCAATAGACATCAAGGAAGAAGCCAAGGCACTCGTTTTTTATGACATTTTGTGTGCGTTGGCTTCTTCCTTTATGTCTATTAAATAATAATTGATGTTGTAAAAAAAAGTCCAAACCTATTCATCGTATTTACATTTTGTAATTTATTCAGAACATTTTAAATGTTTACACATCCGGACTTTGAGAAGCTCTGGTCTAGATTATCATTCCCACAGTGTGTTCCTCTCTTGTAACATGTCTGCATCAGTCAACCAGGTCAAATTCTTTGTGCCAGTGCTGTAATTGAAAAAGAAAATAATAATAGCAATTCGGACTCTGTGAGTGCTTTTGCTGCCAGAGAGAAAAGGTTTATTTTCGGGAGACTGTTTCATTTCATTGAGAGGGAACATCTAAGTTTGGGGAAAGCCTGCCTTACTTTAACAAAACTGCCCACTGTTCTTGCAAAGACAGCAAAAGGACAACATGTCAGTCGCATGTGTTCAGTTAGTTATAATTAGTTTTGGCTCTAAATTCACCTCCTGCATTAAAAGTGCAGTAAGAGAGTAGAGAGGGAATGTGTTAGGAGGTTTGGTACTACAGAGGAAACAAACCACTTTCTTCAGTAATGTGTTGTCATGTTATGGTTACTAAGCTTTTTACAGATGAGATCATTTCGGGGAAATGCGTTCACTTGAACATCTGTTTATTTGTGTCCATGTGTTGTGTCACATTGTGACACTGTGCGTAATGTTTGTTAAACAGGAGTGGAGGATCGGCAGACAGACCTGGGAGCCATGTCCTCTATTGATCTGTGAGTCTTTTGTGATTGTCAAATGATTGTCAGTCCTCAACAGTAGCGACACAGCTCAGATTGTGCCTTCAGGGCAATGTCAACTTTATAATGATATACCAGTCTGCCTTTATGCATGCTACAACATTGCCACGTCCTGTAGTTTCAAGAAAGATTTAAAACATACTGCAGTAAATGAGTATTTTGTCATCCGTCAGTCAGTATATTTAGCCCAGGCCTGTGACTTTTGTGTTGTTGTATCCAGGCTGAAGGAGACGTTGCTGGGAGCAGAGCAGAGTGTGTGGCTGCCAGACGAGGAGTCGGCTCACCCCATGGAGCGTCCTCTGGCAGCTGGAGACTTTGAGATGACTCCGCTGCAGGTTGCCATGCCATCAGAGGGAGACAGAGCAACAGAAGGTTCCTATGAAGTGGTGAGACATGGGTGATGCTGTCTGTTCACTAGTTTGTTCAGTATTAGTTTTGTATTGTGCAAAATGTAAACTGAAATAGTGAAAGATGTACAGTCTTTGTATGTCTAGAGTCTGAACAAATAGTTATTTACACTAAGTGTTGTACTCCTAACTAAGTAAATAAGAGCATGCATGTCTCTGTTTTGGAGACACCGTGTCATTTCATTCGCTCTAACTTTAATTCATTCATTTTACTTTGTCTTTTATAAAGTGCCTAAATGGAAAATACAAACTATTAAATCCAATTCTGGTGCATCTCCTTTAAAAATGGAAAATAAAGTAAAAAAAGTACCCTTTTATTGACATTGTGTCTAAATTCTGACGTGTAGGAACCACGGCGGTGACAGTGACACAGCGTTTGCTGTCGTGACAGTTGTCATCAAGCTTGAACTACATTCCACGAAGTGACTCATGACATGAGCAACCAGTTTTGTTTTGGAAATAAGTAATGGAAAGCACTCGTGTGGTGTGTGTCAACACATGGCTTCATAATTTCCAGGTTGTGTGCTGGAGTGTGATGTCCTTTAATAGAACCACCGCTGTGGACACTGACGCCGTGTGCTTCTCCCTCTGCCCTCAGGTGGGGGTTCCTCCTCTCAGGAAGCCCGGCGGACGTCGCAGGCGTCAGCTGGTCTTTGCCGACCCTCAGGTCCAGATATCTGAGAGAGCGATGAAGGAACAGATCACTAACCCGCTGGCGGAGACACTGGAACTGGTACAGAAACACACTGAGATTGTCGTACAATGGATGTGTCTAAGTGGATCCTATTGCAATATTTATATTATTAAAACATTTCAGTTATTTGAAGTGAGGTTTGGATCCCTTGTAGGTTAATGTGCACCACGTTCTGCTTCCTTTTTTACTCTGCTCTCAGTTTCTGGAGTTATTTAGGCTTTTTGGTGATCTCACACACACATACCAGCAGATTTAAAAAAAAAAATTTCCCTCTCAAACACACGTCGTGACTTGAACATAGAGCTGGGCAACATATCGATATTATATCGATATCGTGATATGAAACTAGATATCATCTTAGATTTTGGATATCGTAATATGGCTTAAGTGTTGTCTTTTCCTGGTTTTAAAGGCTGCATTACAGTACAGTGATGTCATTTTCTGAACTCACCAGACTGTTGTAACTGTTCTATTATTTGCCTTTACCCACTTCGTCATTATATCCACATTACTGATGATTATTTATCAAAAATCTCATTGTGTAAATATTTTGTGAAAGCACCAATAGTCAACACTACAATATCGTTGCGGTATCGATATCGAGGTATTTGGTCAAAAACATCGTGATATTTGATTTTCTCCATATCGCCCAGCCCTACTTGAACACACACATACACAAATACTATTCCTAAAGCTAAATACACTGTATGGAGACACACACTTAAGAGGCTCAAGGGTTCACTGACACTGACTGTTAGGATAATTATTTATCAAAGAATGGACAGAATCACTGGCGTTCTCTCAAAAGCTTGTTTACTTGCAAGTATTCCGTTTTCCAGCTCCCACAGCAGGAGTACAGAAAATGACTGAAGATGTGTTCACAACAGAGTCTTTTTAAAGGAGTCGGGAGTCAAGTTAGCTATTTCGGTTCATAGAAAGAAAGTCATGGAAGAAAGCTTTTCTTCTTATCTCTGGTCAGGCCCGGCATCTCCTCCACATCACGCGCTCTGCCCTCAGGAGACATCCTGTGTGCTCTTTGCAAGGTCACTCAGCTTTCATGATTAACAGAAATACTACAACAGCAGTTTGGGTGCAAATGGTTTCAACAAAGGAATTGAAGCAATCCGTTCTAAGCCTAATTTTTCTAACACTGACCAATTGAATTTTCAGTCTTTGCCATTCTGTAATCAAAGACTTGCCATCAAAGTGTCTATTCAGTTCATTAAACTCCACCTCTCCAGTTCTCTTCCTTAGTTCTCTCTAAGCCCACTGGGATAGCACTCCTTGATTTTATTGCCTTCCTTCTTTCTTTACTTCTTTCCTCCTTTCTTACTTATTTCTTTAATTTCCTTTGAGACACGATCATTGGCTTTTACCCCTCCTTTCTTTCTCTCTCTCTCTCTCTCTGGGAAAAAAAGCAAAAATCCTACTTGAAACTGTTCCATTAAGCTAATTTGTTGTTCTTTCTCTCAGTCCAAGGTATTGCTGGACTTGTCCTACTTGACCAAGTGTGCCGCTCCTGCTCAGCTCTTCAGCGCCCCCTGTGGATGTCAGTGCTAAGTGCTACACTTCACACCTGGCTGTAGAAAAACCCATAATATCGACTGAACATTAGAAATTATTACTTAGCTTTTTTTTTTTTTCTTTAATGAAAAGAAATGAAAGAAGCATGCAAGATGGAGAACTAAACAAGAAAACTAGCCAACAAATGCAGATAATAGAATAGAAAAATACATAACGGTGTTCAGTGTCGTGGCCAATAAAATCACACCTTCTGAATCACCGACGACATTAGTAAACCCCCGAAACGACATCTGTAGCAATAGCAATGGGAAGAATTTAAATGTGGGGAATGTGTCTGGCAAGTGGTGCAGTAGATCTGCAAACGTCTGGGCAAAGAACCCAATAAATAAATACATGTCTGAAGAAAACAAATTCCCTGTTTGTAAGTTAGATTCATCCCCGATGGCTAATCGACTTAACATTTTAGGTGACAGACAAACTTGCTGTGCAGTCAGAGAGATAGTAATATGCGTACTGCAGAAACTCTGCTCTTTTTAAAGCCCCCAGAGTATAACTCCTAACTGTCAATCAGCAACAACCTTTTGGGCCTCTGAAACATTGTATTAGCACTTTACTGCAGTCTGTGAGTCGCGAACATCAGCTGTGGTGAAGAAAATTACAAAATATTGACCAAAACCTGCCCTTTGACCCCTCTACAGCCCTCATCCATGCTGACCTCCAGTCACTATGGAAACAGTGTGCCTCACTCACCGTCCTGCCAGGACATGGGGGACAACAGGGAGGGGAGGAGGAGGAGGAGGAAGAAGAGGAGGCGAGAGGGGAGTCCGAGCAGGACAGAGAAACACTGAGGACAGAGAGGAAGAGGAGGCACTCAAGCATGCGAGAGGTGGGTCTGTGTGAAGGTACATTTTGATTGGAGTGGAGATCTTTTACATCTTGTTTTGTTTTACAGCTCTTATCCAAGTACAACACCATGGTCTAAAGTCAGATAGTTCTTAGCAAACTCCAGTGGCTGCCATGCTAAAGTCTGAGGGTAGTATTTGTGACAATTGTGGCTATAATAATAATAAAGGTTAGCCAGCTAGTCAGCAGTCACAGCCTGCCAACTGAGTGTTTGGTTCAGTGGTGAGACAAATGAGATTATAAACCTTGCTTCTACTTCATGAAACTCTCTCTCTCTCTCTCTCTCTTTCGCTCTCTCTCTCTCTCTCTCTCTCCCTCTCTCTCTCTCTCTCTCGCTCTCTCTCTCTCCCTCTCTCTCCCTCCCTCTCTCTCTCTCTCTCTCCCTCGCTCTCCCTCTCTCCCTCTCTCTCCCTCTCTCTCTCCCCCCTCTCTCTCTCTCTCTCTCTCTCTCTCTCTCTCTCCCTCTCTCTCTCTCTCTCTCTCTCTCTCTCTCTCTCTCTCTCTCTCTCTCCCTCTCTCTCTCCCTCTCTCTCTCTCTCTCTCTCTCTCCCTCTCTCTCCCTCCCTCTCTCTCTCTCTCTCTCTCTCTCCCTCTCTCTCTCCCTCTCTCTCTCTCTCTCTCTCTCTCTCAGATATCCAGTGAGTCAGGACTGCCACCCGCAGACGGCTCATGTAAGAATTCTTCCTCTCTTTCTCAGACACATTATGTCAGTTTTTCAGTACATGTTTTGGCAGGACAATAAAAATATAATTTGCCTCAAGCTGCAACCATTAGTTGTGTGTTTCTTTATGTTTGTGTTTGCCAACAGCCTACACGTCCAAAGAGGACAAATCCATAAACGATGTGGTCACTCCTGTCAGCAGATGGTAAGTCTCAGGTGGATGGATGGACCGACAGACAGCTAGATGGACAAAGAAATACATCACTGTGTGTGTGTGTGTGTGTGTGTGTGTGTGTGTGTGCGCACGTGCGCGTGTGTAGGTCTCCACAAGAGGAGGCGCAGCTCCGCATGGATCCCATAGCGGAGGAGAACATCGAGATGCCCGAGGCTCAGACTGACACAGAACAAAGGGACATGCTGAGGTACTTCATACAATATACACAACACACACATTCAGAACACAAGCAAGCTTAGAAACACGCAAGAAGAAGACAGTGTACAGTGTACGCCGCACCCTGTACGGCTTCGGAGGTTAAAACCTAATCCTTAATCGCAGTTAAAAGACTCTGGTGGTTCTCTCGACAAGACTAAAGTTATTTGCGTGTACTGTCGATTGTCGATGTGATTAAATATTTTATCAAACGAAAGCCCTAATAATTATTAGGGGTGTACGATTCAGAAAATGTCACGATTTGATTTGATTCAGATTTTTTTGGCTCACATATATGTATATGTAGTTACTTTTCCCATGTATGTGTGTGTGTGTGTGTGTGTGTGTGTATATATATATATATATCTTATGCATCCCTTAGTACATTCATGTGGATTTGTTATTTTAACATCCTGTTATGATGTATGTGAATGTTGTGTGATGTCTGTAAGCTACTGGGACCTTGAATTTCCCCATGGGGATCAATAAAGTATCTATCTATCTATCATGTGATTCCAGTAGACATACAATTAAAATTATATTATTATTATTAATATTTTTTAAACATGAATCAATTTTTGTAATTCTATGAATCGATTATGAATCGGTAGAGCTTGAATCGCGATTTGAATACGAATCGATTTTTTTTTTTGCACACCCCTAATAATTATAAATAAAATAATTCTGTGGTCATGTTGTTTTTGTTTTGGACACAGCACTTGTTGCCCCCGGGCATCACAGGTTGACCCACATCTTACTTTGTTTGACATCTGCTTTGAAATTGAAAACAGAAAGCAGCCAGCAGGCCTGAGGGGATGAACCTGAGTCACAGACCCACTTCAGGGCTACACAGTCAAACCGTTATAGACTTTGAGTATACTGTATGTGTTGTATAAATCAGCAGCATTACAGTGGATGTCTGTAGGAAGCCAGTAATGTGACATTGTGACTGGACTCACTTGTTTTAACAACAATGTGTTTTAACAGGAGTTACATTCATTGCAGCAATAGTGGCTCTGTAATCACTGGTTTCACTGGGAAGTGTCACACAGTCCTTAGCGCACAAGCTTTCTGCTCCATCATCAGTAAAATTCAAAAACTACAAACGCTGTATCTATATACTATTGCTTATGGAAACAAAATATCGGTCCATGTCAGTCCTCTAGGTTGAATCCTATCACTGCTCACACACTGCTCGTCTTTTGCAGCTGGATCTCCTCCAGCTTGCAGAGGTTTGGGGAAGTCACCTTTGACTCTCTGGTGCCCCCGGAGGCCGACCGCACCACTGCAGCACACACGCTCTATAAACTGCTAGGTGAGGAAATCAAAAGCTGAGGTTTATCTTAAAGGTCCCATGACATGGTGCTCTTTGGATGCTTTTATATAGGCCTTAGTGGTCCCCTAATACTGTATCTGAAGTCTCTTTTATATAGGCCTTAGTGGTCCCCTAATACTGTATCTGAAGTCTCTTTTATATAGGCCTTAGTGGTCCCCTAATACTGTATCTGAAGTCTCTTTTATATAGGCCTTAGTGGTCCCCTAATACTGTATCTGAAGTCTCTTTCCCGAAATTCAGCCTTGGTGCAGAATTACAGCCACTAGAGCCAGTCCCACAATGAGCTTTCCTTAGGATGTGCCATTTATGTGTGTGGAGGAGAGAGGGGGGGCAAGGTGGAGGGTGGGGGTGTGGCCTTGACCAACTGCCATGCTTCGCTCGTTTGCAAGCCATGATGTCTCTCTCCTTCTTCTGGGCGGGCAAAGCAGAGAAAGGGGAGGTAACCTTCCTCCTTATGACGTCATAAGGAGGAGATTCCAGATCGACCCATCTGAGCTTTCATTTTCTCAAAGGCAGAGCAGGATACCCAGGGCTCGGTTTACAGCTATTACCATTTCTAGCCACTGGGGTAACTCATATTAATGTTAAAAAAGAACTCATAAGTGAAAATGTCATGCCAACAAAGGTCCCGGTCTTCATCAACTAACATTGATGTCTTAGAAATTGATTTTATGCAGACAGCAATAGAGATCTTAGGAATGGCGCAGATGTTACGTGTTGAAATAACTGTGACAAAATAAATGAATAATGGAGCTTTTCATTTTAGAAACATTTGTCAGTTAAAGATGCTCTTTGATGCTAGCTCAAAAATAGGTTTTATGTTTTAGTCAGGTCTCCTAACTGACCTCCACAGTACCGGTCAGTGAAACATATTGATGTGATTAACGTGTGATGGTTCTGTTCCTCAGAGCTGCTGTCTGCTCGACAGGTGACCGTCCAACAGACTGAACCGTTCAGCAACATCTGCATCAGGACGGCCGCGTGAACACACACAACATACACACTATAGTCCTGTAGAGGTACAGTTAATAGTCTTTTTTTATTGATGAATATAATGTATGAATGTAATCCTTTGGCTTTTAGTGACTTATTATATCATCACATCAGATCTCACACTCTCATGTGAGAAAAGAAAAAAAAGGATCACACAGGTTATATGTTTTTATATGAATTGTTAAAGGTGCCCTGCCACACAAAACCGTTTTTACTTGCATTTTTTTGAAATATGTTAGGTCCATATGTGTTTGTGTTATGTCGTGAATGTGAAAATGAACTGCTACCTCCTCTGGCAGCTCTAGCCCCTGAAAAGAAATAAGCGGCGAAATCAGGCCAATGACAAAAGCTGGTCAGTCTGACGTCATGTTGCCTGAGCTCATTACTATTCATGAGCTCCCCCAGTTGCGCTGGGTAAAGGATGCTGATAGCCAGGCTCTCATTGGCTAGCTGTTAGCCAATCAGAGTCGAGCAGCTTAGCTCGTTGAATAGTAATGAGAACTGGCACAAATCGAGCCGAGTCTTCCTGCAGGCTTTCTATACCACGCTGGAATGGCTTGAAACAAGGTCACCAAGGCTTTTCTATCACAAAAAAATGTTACAGAGTCCATGGTAGAACTTCAGACATTACCACAAAGTAATGAAACGCGTGTGGCAGGGCACCTTTAAATTACTCAGAAGGGTGACACATTGAACAGCATTTTGCTTTTTACGCAGTGTTTTAAAGAAGATTTTTTTAACCATTTTAATCTGGTTGTAATTGGTTGATATGGTTGTATTTTCATTTATACCCACTGAGTTTATCAGTGTTAAAATAATTTAAATTCACATACTGTTGTTGACGTTAACATCTGGACCTGGTAGGTTTTGTTCCACAGTTTGTATACATTTTAACCTTTGGAATGATTTTTAAATTAAGCTTTTTATGATGTTTGTATCTGCTGTGTGCATTTTTTATCCTTTTTCACTTTTTAACTTAAAACTTTTAATTAAATGGGTTTGTTCAGTACAGCATATGATCTTGAATTATTCTTCCACACTAAACATTTTCACCCCTGATAAACTTAGTATTTCTGTGAGAATATGATTTAGGTTTGTCATTTTCTATAGCATAGTATTCTCTAATTTGAACTGCTCAAGAATCACTGTAAACATATTTTAACTCATCTAGTGAGTATTTTCTTTTAAATATTATTCCTTCAAGACAAATCCAAAGTAATCACACTAAACATGAACCTTATAGTTTGTTGTTCTGGACTGAAAAGCATCAGAGGAAAAAAAAAGAAATCAGCTGCCAACAAATCCAATAGTTTATTTCAAATATTCTGATGGTGGAGAGAAATGTAACATACAGTTACATCAGCAGTCCCCTGCCTCCAACAGGACCACAGTGGGTTTCGCTGTCTGACCTCATGCCTCAATAACTCCACACAATTAAAGTGTTTGTTCGTTAAACGCACTGGGGACCGCCGGTGTGTGTGTGTGAGACCGTATCCATGTGGCACCTGGTTGTGACTGAGCTGAGGTCAGTGCTGTAGTCACAGAACAGAAATCCTTACTCACATCAACATGGTAGAATGGTCATTTTGTTGATACTACTTGTGATACATTCAGGTTTCGGTGCTATGCCGGTAAATGTCATTTACACTGGCACGTTGTGTTTTGATTAAAAAATAAATAAATGCATCACCTAAAACAAGTCAACTTCTTTTTTCCATGGTGTTCCCCTGCTGCTACCTCCTTCATAGGTACGAACCTTCATTAATTAGAGCTAAATGCCTTGCTCAAAAGCAGCTTAATGGTTAGTCACTTCTGGCACACAGAGGTTACAGTGGGCTTCTTGCATAGCCACCACTACTGCTGCATCACTGCAGGACAGAATGTAAGTGTGACTTCACTGTGTTCACAGGCTGATTAGTGAGGCCAAAATATCTACTTGGCAGGTGGTAAAAATCCCTTGAATAAAAATGTATTATTTTGTTAAAAAATTTAAAAAATAACTCTTGTATGAAGAGATCCAACAGGTCAATATATCAGATTAGATCAGCAACATACACTTTAAGGGCTAGTTTGGACATTTTGAAGTGGGGTTGTATGAGGTACTTATCCATATTAGCTACAGTAGATGGCGGTCGCCACACCCACAGTTTGTAGAAGACAGGCACAGAAGCTAAGCAATGCACTGCTGGGGACGGGGGCAGCAGCTAAACGTAAAAAAAAACCTGATCACAAATATATATATATATATGTATATATATGTATATGTATATATATGTGTATATATATATGTATATATATGTGTATATATATATATATATATATATATATATATATATATATATATCTCAGTGATCGGATGAACTTGTTAGCAAACGGTTGCTTATTTACACATCCAGCAGACATGAAGCAACGTTAGCATTCCACCTAGCAAATAAAGTAAGTGTGTGTAGCTCCGATTACGGCCACTTCAACGAGCAGAAAATCCAACATGTGCTACCCTAACCTGATGCTTAGACAGTCGACCTCCCTTTGGCTCTATACATTCCCGAGCCTGTACATCATCTGTATCGCTCCACAGTGCTGACGTAAGGAGGATTGATTGTGCGGCTGCCCATGGAATGTGACATGCTGAGTCCAGAGTGCTAGTTTAGTGGGAAAAAGCTCCCTGTTGTACAGAACACACGCATGCTCCACAGCATGGGGACCACATGTTTAGTCGGAGCAAGAACACATTCTTCAAAAGCCCAAAATGTGACGCTCTGCTGTGAATGATCCACACGTCAACCTCCTGTTCATCTAAACTATCAGACAAATGAGAGAAGGGAGACAAACGGTGAGGGGTGGTGGAGAGAATCATCTCATTACACAGTAATAAATCTGTCTACACTGAACTATATGTGACCCTTTTGGCATTTTGTTGTGCGTTATGTGACTAAATACATCAACATATTAACTCTAGATCATGAAGCATGCAGTTCCCAATTGTTTCTTCAGAGACTGGAAGTGCTTTAGGCCACATACTTCCATTTACAGTCAAAACATACTCTACTTTACACTGATTTCACCCAGGAATGCTCAGACTGATAATCCACACAGACACCTGGCAGTGCAAACACAACCACCCGTCCATCACCACCCTGACAGTCTAATAAACCTAACATCTGAGTGACACATTCACAGCAGCTGCTTATATCAGCCAGGAGGGCAGAACACAAGTCTGTATGCATTGGACACACTCACACTTTCCAGAGGACTTCTAGATCACAAGAGGCAGAGCTCTGAATCATCAGCCCGGAGAGAAGAGGAGAGGCGGACCAGCCAGCAGCTGCAACAACACGGCGCAGATACCGAGCATCAGTCACAGAGATAAAGCAAGGGCGAGGGATACATCGCGTTCGTTTTGTTTAAGATACTGATCAGAAAGTCGAGATGGCAGCAGACGAGACAACAAGCTTGTTGGAGGAGGGAGAGGCCAATGTGGAGCAGGCCGACGGAGGACCAGACAGCCCAGCGGACAGGGAGTCCCCCAGGTCACGTGGCAAGATGGTGCGTGTTGAACTGGAGTGGGAGATCCCCATGTCTCTGTCACTGCCTATCCAGGTGGAGCCCGACGCGGCACACCAGCCTTTTCCCTTCCTGGACACAACACTGGCCGACCTGGGCATCCAAGAGTAAGTCTGCTCTCAGTCTGAAGGATCTTAAAAAAGCAATTTCCTGTAGACTTAACATGTTTTTGTGCCTGTATGTATGTGTGTGTGTGTGTGTCCAGGTCAGAGGTGAAGGAGAGGGTGGTGTGGGTCGACACCAAGAAGACCCAGGTTAAGAACAAAGCAGGGAAGCTGAAGGAGAAAGAGATCACCATCCTGGAGGTAAGATGACTAATGACTTCTTTTTTTGTATCTTGATGTAAATGGAAGCAAACAAAAGTATGTCCTAGGCAGGATAGTAAAGTAAACACATTTTGGTTTCCTGTTGTAGGTGAGAGTGAAAGCCCAGAAGCCGGGAGACAAACAGCTCCAGGAGGTCCTGTACAGCACTGAGGCACACACTGACCGCTCCTTCTGTCGTACAGGAATGGCTATCCTGCCCTGGAAACACAGGAGTACAGGTCTGGGAGCACTTCAAATCAATCAATCCAATATTAAACTCCTGTGAAGTTTGTAATGTATCTTACGTTGCTGTTACGGTCAGCTCTCATTATCCCTCATGTTAGCTCTCATATTCTCAGCTTTCATTATCTGTGTTAGCTCATAGTTCAGCTTATTAATGGAGGATTCATTTCTGTATGTGCGCAACCATGCCCCAAAAGTCACTCAGCCGTGGCAGTCTGCAACGACCTATCAGGTAACGGGTAAACTGTCAGACTGATGCAGATCACGGCAGTGTGCCAGAGCCTCAGGCACTGAAATGAGGTCATCGTAAACATTACAGCAGTCCAAATAAAGCATTGGACCTAACCTATGGGGGAATTTGTGAAAATCTGTTTGACTTGTGCCAATCATGGCTATTTTGTTTTCTCTATGCGTAATAGAATGACTTCTACACAGAAAAGGCTGGTTTTTGTGTGACAGAGAGCAAGCTAAAGATCATGGCTGATGTCAACAGTATAAAAAAAAACATATATAGATATAGACACTAATAATAATCATAGACCAGATTGCATCTTCTCAGTTATGTTGTGTCTACACCTTCATAGGGTTGTTTCTAATGTGTGGTATTTACCCCCTCATCATTAGCGTGATGTGGTTTAAGTGGCACATGCATTTAAAAAGACCTGTCTGTCTGTCTGCCAGAGGAGAATGGACTGACACCGGTGCAGATGACTATGGCGTTGGACATGGAAAACCAGCAGCCTGACTCCACTGAGGCCCAGGGACAACGGGAGATCTGAGGAGCAACAAAGAGTCGCCATCATCCAAAACAGAATGCAGATTTAATTTGAATCCACCAGCTAGCCATTAAGGCTAACACAGAGGTTCAACTAGTCCACAGCAAAGCACATTTGTTAACTCCATTTTGATTCCAAGATGCAAGTTTGCATTTATTTAGAGGATTCAAACTGTCGTCGGTTTCTCTTTCTACAGTGAGGCGAGGTTAAATGGCTTGACGTTAACTGCATGCCGAAACTTGCCAGCGTTGTAGCATCATGTTACTTTTTTGTAGCATTTGTAAAAAAAAAAAAAAAAAATCTCTTGCACTTGTTAAATATGTGTTGTAGGATACTGCTGAGTAGTTTTTGATAGGCTGAGCAGAAATAGCACGGATAGAGACGGACTGGTTACTGCTGCATACAGTTTCAGGCTGGGCTGCTTTAAGCATTAACAGTGTATTTAGGGTAAAGCAAGTGCTGTTTTTTTTTTCCTTTTTTTTTAATTTTTTTTTTTATAACAACTGCATGTGGTGTATTAGCTTTAGTATGTCCAGTCAGTCAGGGACCTTTGGGGGTTCTTATTGCTGTATTTCAGCCAGAGTTCACACAACACACCGCTGCAGTTTGCCATTTAGAGAAAGCCCTTTGTAAGCAGCAGATACATCTCTGAGTAAGGCAACGCTAAGAGAAAACACATAGGGACAAAAAGATTTAAAGTCCACTGACATACACTGGGAAACTGGAACAAAAAATTACATTTATCAGGCGATCAAATTCATTGCTTTACACTCAGATAGCAAAGCCAGAAGTCAGTCCAAACAGTGGCAGAAATGGGACAGTAGCAATTCATAGTAGCACGTTGTAGAAATAACAGAAACAAAATACAATGCTAACAATACAGGATGGTAAACAGTACATAACTCTTAAAATAATAAAACTTCAACATAGCATGTGTTTAAGCAAATAAATTAAAAGTTAATACTTAGGGGCATAACTGCCAAATGTGATAATAATTAGTAGTAGTAGCATGCTTGAAGTGCTTAGATCATTTACGCCACAAAGAACTGTCCCATTTTCTACCTACAGTATAAAAATGTTATTGTTTTGGCTGGCTATTACACAAGAGTGGAAGGATGTGTGTGGGCTACGAGGCGGAGATGGCTACACTGAGTCTGGCCTGCTGCTCTCCAGGAAGTGAGGTCACAGCTTTTTGGAAGTCTGCAGAGTGCTGCTGGGCAAATTGTTTTATCAGCATGGCCAAAGTGTTCTGGGTTTCTGTGGAGAAGAGACAAAATAAAGTTTAGGGATGACAGAACTACAGCAACATTACAACAGCATGTTGATACGAGTACTGTGCAGTGACTGCCTGAAGATCCTCAATGAGTGGAAAATAGTATGCCAGCTGTACTATGTTTCCTCTTGGGTTTTTCAATAACTTTAGATGCACAAATAGCTTGAACACTAAACAGTTACAGCGTTCAGTTCAGTTTAAGTTAGTGCCTTTTCAGTGCAATCTAAGAAAAACAGGACACTGAAAATGCTGCCTGGTACCAAAGAAAGCTTTACCTTCATCAACATTCTTGTTGCCAAGGACATGACTGGAAGCAGCAACTATGGGCTTCATTAGCTGCACAACCTGAAAGGGAAAATAAGATTAAAAAAATAAAATGGTAACAATGTTTAAGATTGGTGTCCAAGTCCATGAACCAAATACACACAATGACTGAGAAACCACAAGTTTCAGGATCTTCATCAAAGCATGGGAGGTTTGTAAAAACTGAATGAAGAGAGTTGAAATATGCTGTATGCATGCATAATATCTTGTAGTAATACTGTATAAAACATAACAAAATGTAATAAAAAAAAATGACTGAAGGATTGGCCCGATATTGGTTTTTATAAAGCATAGGTTGAGGTCATTCTAAACATCTGAAGCTGCTCCAGCATCAATAATGAAGAATAATCACTTTCTGCTCGTTTGTCACTAACACCTTTGTTGTACTAAGACATCAATGCCCAATACATTTCAGGCATGAGGAGAAGCATTTAAAGAGAAATTGTATCAATTGAATGAACCATGGCGCTAACACCCCTGCATAATGTCACCATGAATAGGCAAAAATGCCAATATAGTTTTAAGAGAGGCAGGGAACACATTTTCCTAGACCACATGTGGACATGGCAGTATTACTTCTTGTGTAGTAACTAGCTTGGATGCCAGTAGAGACAGACACATATTCCTCCCACACAGGGATTGTAATACCAGGTGTAAATTGTGTTTGCACTGTACCAGAGCAGGAGTGTTTGTGTAGAGCATAGCCAGGCAGTTAAACACGGTCTTGTTCTCCTCTAAGTCCTCTTTGAGGGGAAGACGAGCTACCAGAGCAGGCACAACCTGTTGGAGAGCACACCGTGTCTGTTATTATTCCAGTTTGAAGAGAATTTCCTGCTTGTGAAAAATGTGTTGTGAGCAGTAAAGATTACTTGTGGTGGCTAAAAGGAATACTATCTTGTCAGGAGAGGTGCAAGCTGTAGATTTACCTGCTCCAGAGGGACAGCATCCACATTGCTCATGATCATCCTGCAGAGTGCGGCACACAGGTTGTCAATCACCCTGAGGTCCGACTCTTTGGTCAGCATGTTGGAAAACACAGACAGCATCATGGGATAGTCTCTGGAACACGTTAACTAAGGAACAGCTGTGTGTAATGTTTGCTTTTATAAATACAATTTATTCAATACACAACACGCATCCACACTTGCAAAAACACACACAAGTAAGAAGGATACGATACACAGATGGGTCCAGTTGCCTGGGCCAGACATCCCAGTCCAAACACGCTGTTGTTGCGAACCTCGGGATCACTGTCCCTCACTCCAGCTACCAGCACGGGAAGCAAACGATTGGACAGTCGGCCTGCCACTCCCTGGCCCCCGGACACGCTCATAAGGGACTGCAGGATTTCTCCAATAGTACCCACAGAAAAGGACCGGTCAGCCACGGTGCATGTGGATTTCTTTTGAGGGAGAAAGGCAATTAATTAGTGTTATACTGACCACAAAGGCTTTACTCTGTGGCAATACACGTTGGCTAAATATCAAAAGGATTGTACCATTCAGTGTTGTAGTCCAGTCACCAACTGTCGAGTCCAAGTCAAGTCTCGAGTCCCCAGTGTTCGAGTCCAAGTCAGAGTCACGAAAGAAAAGTGAGTCGAGTCACCATTACCTGAGTTTGAGTCCTAAAGAAGAGTCTGAGTCCACATCCCTCTGTATCTTTCTAATGTGAACATGTAGTAAGGGGCACGCATCATAAACTACAGTCGCAAGTGGAGAGCACACACCCTGCCCCTGCATGAAACAGTTACAGGCTAAATATAGATATATATCAATAGCTTATATCACATTTTTATGACCTATTACTATGGTTGGGTATTGTTTTTTTCGTTTTTTTCCAATACCAGTATTTTTAAAATGGTGTTGGTGCTTAAACGGGGCCTGAACAGATACTTTAAAGTGCTCATATTGTGGTCAATTTTTCAGGTTCATAATTGTATTTAGAGGTTGTATCAGAATAGGTTTACATGGTTTAAATTAAAAAAACACCATACATTTGTTGTGCTGCACATTGCTGCAGCTCCTCTTTTCACCCTGTGTGTTGAGCTCTCTGTTTTAGCTACAGAGTGAGACATCTCACTTCTGTTCCATCTTTGTTGGGAGTCACACACGCGCAGTAGCTAGGTAAGGACTACTAGCCAGTCAGAAGCAGAGTATGACGGCGTGCCATGCTAGCAGCTAGGCTAGCATTATAACGTTTGTTTGCACGCTCGTCACGGAAATAAAGGCTGGACTACAACAGAGCTGTTTGGAGCAGTTTGTGAACAGTGTTTTCTCTGGAAGATGGTAAATCACTTTGGGGTGGACTTTGGGCTTTTTCACTTTGTAAACCTAAACATGCACAAAGCAGATATATAACACAATGGACGGAAAGGGGAAAAGCCAAAAAGCATAATATTATTATTATTATAAAATATTAGCACTTTAAAAAAAAGCAGATCACAAAACTATAGTCTGTGACATTAAAGAACAAGAGTGTTTATTGCTAAGGCCATATGCTCAAATTTAAATAATTTAAAAAAATGTAAATGTATAACAGTAACTTATTTTACCAGTAAATTGCTGTTAAATGTCCAAAACAACCACTAGATAGCAAAAGGCTTTTTTTTACACAATAATTTGGAATGCACGAGGATTTTTTTTTTTTTTTTTTTTTGTTTTTTTAAATTGCATGTGAACGCACCATAAAGTCACATCTGTGTTGTTTTTCCGACTTCATCTAACTTCCGAGTCCTATTTCATTAATGCGCAATTCCGATTACAGAAATCGGCGAGTCTGAGTCATCAGTGCACAAGTCCAAGCCGAGTCACGAGTCCAGAGAACAGCAACTTCAGTCAGACTCAAGTCTGAGTCCAGGACTCAAGTACTCCATCACTGGTACCATTATAACATTGTGATCCTACCCAAGTCCTTTATTAATAACTCCAGAAAACTACTGTATCCTTGCTGTAGTCAATAAGAAGGAGCGTTATAGATGTTATGAACTTCACAGATACAGAAAGCAAGTCAGGAGTTACAGTACACTATTAGGGATGCAGCGGTTAACCGATTTCACAGTTTAAAGCGTCACGGTTGATTAAAACGTAAAGGCTCCGCTACACCCAGTGTTATCTGAATGCACATTATGTGTAGGAGTGTGTGCAGTTCTTATTGAACCTCCTTGACAACATAAACACTCACATCAGACCACGGTCACCGTGAGTATTGACTGTCAGAGTTGTGTACAACGGCGGTGGGGTAACTTACTGCTGCAATTTTTTTTACATTACGTCAAGTAAGCAAATACCAGGAAAACACAGAGCACAGCCGGCCCCTGACCTCACGACAGCTGCAACAGGGAATTCAACCCAAGTTGGTAAGCCTGCTAGCGACTTTTTTTGTTAACGTTGTTGTTAATCGTTTGTTAGTTTGTCAACATTACCAGTTAGCTAACGTAACCCTGTTTAACGTTAACGGTAACGTTACATTTAACGCTATCTAACAAGTCAGCATCAGCCGACGATAGAGATCGCGATTATGCGATCGCAGAATTCAATGCATAATCAGCCAAAGTCCGCATATTTATGCGGGGGCCGCATTTTTTTCAAATACGCCGCACTTTCGCCACATAAATTGCCGATTCCCGCGCAAAATATGCGGGGCTTGCATGATTTCATAATCCCCGCATTTTCGTTGCAAAAAAGTCACATATATCTTAGCAGAAAGTTGAAAAATGTTGCGTTTACTTCACACAAGAGCAGCCATTTTCCCCTGTTGCCATGGAAATGATATGAAGTGACGTAATTACACGACGTGAACATCATCGAAAAGCAGGGTGTTGGGGGTAATTACTTTTTTTCTCTTTTTCATCAAACCGCAGTTTTTGCAAGTTCCCGCAATTTCATCGCATAAATATCCCGCACCTTCCATCGCATTTTTTTAAGAAAAAGTGCCGCATAATCAAGGATTTTTGCCCACAACAATCACAAAAAAACTTAGCGTTTTTCTGGAAGGACTGACTGACGTTACTTACTTACTCCTCTTCATCCCCTATGGAAAATAAGGCTGCAAAGAGATCTCTCCATTGCATTTATTCTTTGGCAACATGCTGCACATCTCCCTGTGACAGGTACATCTTGTCCGGCAGCTCATCCAACTTTTAGAAACACCAGCTAGCAGGGCCGTTTGTATCTTTTTGAGGGCCTGAAGGACAGCACTGTTGTTGCCAACTTGGCCTTTGTTTGTGTTGTGACGGAGTCACCTCTAGTTTAATTAAAAAAGGTTGATGATTGATTATATAAATCATTTTCAAAACATTCAAAACTGTTAGTGTTATTTCTGTTTCAAAAGGCAGCAATACATAACACATTCAAATCTAGAGTGTTCATGTGATTTTATACATGAGTAGTGAAATAAATGAATGCATAATAATCGTGAAACCGTGATTATTCTTCAGACTATAATCGTACCAACAAAATCTACAAGTAAATAGACTTCTAGACTTCTGTTAGACTCCAGTTCATGTCAGTTGTTCCAGACTCACAGCTTTACTCATGAGGAGAGGCAGCAGGTCATTGAGGAAAGGGGCAAAGTTGTCTGCAGGCACAGAAGAGGCCAGCAGAGGAATTCCCTCCCCAGCAAACTCCTGGAGCATAGCATCGTACTCTGCCTGAATCAGAAAACACATCAACACAAAGTACAATGTGTAACTGCAAAGTGATGTGGAAATAATGGGTAAAAAAAAAGCAGCCTATATTCTATTCTATATTTACAGTATCAATATATAAAATGATTTAAGTTTGAATCCACGGTTTGGTGGATGTTTTTATTTTGACTGTATTGGTGTAATGCGAGGGCATACACTTTAACCTGGATGGCTGCAAAAGAAAGTTAAACTCTTGCATTACCAGTTCAATGTTCCATACATTCACTTTTGAAAGTAATTTACATTAACATGTTGTATCCACAATAATTCATATTCATCAGCATATACAAACAACTTCGCTGTAATGTGGTGACACTCAAGATTAAATCACTTGTATGTGTAGATGGACTTTAATGTCCACGACTGTGTCTTTGATATGCAACAAGAGGACAGCCAACCTGTTGGTCTTCATCATCAGCTTCATCACCACCACCATCCTGACAAACGGTCTGAACAGAGAGAAAAGAGAGGAACCAATAACGGAGGGTTACGAGCATTACTTCCACCTAGGAAATATCATTTTTGTGAATGAGCATAATGAACTGAGTATTTTAGTGTCCTTAGCTATAACAAAAAAAGCCTTCATCCTAATCAGCCTCTCCTCTTCTCACCTTTTTCTTGAGCACATCACGGATGACATGGCTGATCTCCTTCAGACGATGAGGGTTTTTGAAAGCCTCCTCCTTGCATGACTTTATGACATTGTTCATGGTTTCCAGAACACCCATCACAACCTGGCGCTCATGCTCCGTTCGCACTGTTTCCACAAAGCAAGGAAGCACCACATCCAGCAACTTCAGTAGGGCTGTGGGGTGGGGGGGGGGGAACAGGACGGGGGGGGACACAAGATGCACAGGAATGAGGAGGAATAAAGTTAAAACTAGCTAAAGGCAACTGCATTGATACCTGTTCGACAGTCTTAAAAAAAAAAAAAAAAAAAAAAAGTTAGCTTGCCTCGACCTTACTGTTTTCAATGGTATATAATCTCACAGTATACTGTATATCTGCTTAGAGAACATTTGGATTTTCTCCCTTGATGTTGATCATCAATAATGACCACTTCAGTAGAAAGCAGCACCGCCCATTTCTGCATTTCCTGTAAATAATAACAGTAGCGTAGCGTTCCTGAGAAGAGAGGCTTTACCCTGGTGGTTGGCCTCGGTGGGATTCTCCTTCCACACTTGATGCTGAGCTCGACAAAACTGGCCCATGGCTCCGAATGCTGCCCTGCGGACATCCTCGTGGGGAAACTAGGGAGACACGCACAAAATGACAGAATTATGGGGTGAGAAGAGAGATTAAGCACCTGCCATTCAGAAGTGTTGTTAAACAAGACACCAAGTCCCTACTATGACCAGTGGAACTAATCTAACGTTGACCCTGACTTAGAGATGGATTGATAATTAAATAATAATAATGAAATGCCTTTATTTAATAAAAGGTAACTGTTCCTGGATACCTTTTCAAACTGATTTAAGAAAATGATTTAATGCATGGTAAGAGTTCAAGACTTGCATTATCAATCTATCTACGGACACTTCCATTTATAAACACGATGTACAAAGTGCCCTTCATGGCACATTGGACAGAGAAGGATGATGGGGCCGAACCAGCCAGTCAGAGTGACTTACATCTCTCATCTCGTAAACCTGCTGAAAGCTGGACTCCAAGAAGGGCTGGAAGGCCGCACTTTCATGGGAAACACAGCAACACAAGTTAAAACACACACATGTATGCACACAAAAGTGTCTGACAGAAAATTTGTACTACATCGTTTTAAAGAACCTATGACAAAATTAGAACAGAAAAGAAATGTCAAACTATTCATCGACACTACCTAAAAGATAACTGCACATGTAATACTCTGAGTTGCTGCAATACAGTTTCTGAGAATAGTCAGACTAGAAGAGAAATACAAGAAGCGTCATATAAATGCCGAGACTAGATCCCCTGTAAATATCTATGTTACCCAGTGCTGAATGCAATCTCTCCCAGTGCATCACAGGCATCCTCCTTCTCATCGATGTAGGCATTTTCCACACTGAACCTGAGAGATGGATAGACATGGTATCAGACGGAGTGAGAGCAAACTTTTGCTCAGGGTACAGTAAATATACATGCGTGTATGTTTGTATGTGTGTGAGACCCCACCCTGCAACATCATGGATATCTGTCTCCGGCTCATCTTCCAGAAATTCATCTACATCTTTTTGTCCTTCGTTATCATCATCATCGTCATCATCCAGCAGGACAAATGTCTTGTCCTCCTCAATGTGGGCCTGATGAGAGGACAGAGGAAGAGAATGCTCAGTGAAATGCTGTATTATTATTTATATTACTAGTAGTGATCTTTCAAAATGTGCCCGTTTGAAATGGGCCGATTGCTTGGCCTGTGGTATTGCTTATTGTAGCTTCCTCTAGAACCATTGTACCCCAAAATTATGCAATGTTACTGTAAGCTATCCGCTCATGCTCCAGGAAAGTGAAGAAAAGTTTGGTTGGTATATCCAGCAATCATGTAACGCTGGAAGCAGCAAAAAGTGAACCACAGTCCAAGCCGGTGAACCCCCTCCCGCTGCTGTACAGAGCGTTGTCAACAGCTTGCTGCATGTGACGTCTTTTGCGCAGCAGATTTTTTTGGTCGTGAATTTTTTCCTCAACCTTTATTGTGCGGTCGTTTAGTTTATTTCACAGTTTATTAATATCCAATGCCAGTGTTTCCCATACATAGGTTCTCCTTGAGCGCCCCACCCAGGTAGATTGAGACCCAACCAGGTAGATAAAATCCGAATTACGTTGTTTTTCTAGCCCCTCCCTCTCGTGAAGTCTCGCACCGCATGCATGACAGCGTCAACGCTTCACTTCAGGCTCAGAGGCTATCGTTACTAGTAGCATGCTGCTGCTGGTCTTGCCGTGAGATTAACTGTACCAATAAACCGCAGAAACACCGCAGCCACACCGCTGTGAAAGCTCCCCAAACGTCATTTATCAGAGTCTGGTTGTTCACCCTCTCTGCAGCAGTCTCGTCCACTCCATATCTTTATAATGGAGCTAACCGGAGCTAACTGGGGCTAATCGTTGCTAACCGAGCCTTTAGTTGTTCTCCGTTCCCGTATTCATTAACTGTATTTATGGCCAGTTGTTTTAATAACAGAAATTTGTTCAGATGAGATCTTAATGAGTGCAACATGGACATGTATAGTACAAAACAGAGTATTTAAGATCCCCAAAACACTTTAAAAAACGAACAATGATTCATAACAAACGATATGATAAAGAATGAACTTTAAATAGCTTTAGTCTAATATGATTTAACAATTTAACAGAAGTTAGGAGGAGACAGTGTTAAGATATATAATAACATAACTGTCTGTATGGATCATAGTATAGTTTTAAAGTTAAGTTGTCAATACATAGCAGATTTGGCTCCAGGTATTTTATCTGCTGAACCACAACATTTGACAAACCAACCAGATTTAATTGACAAAGGCTACTTCATCTGTATCTTTATGATCTTTTAGTCCGATTTGTTTATTATGCAAATAGCTATTTCTTTCTAAATGATCTGTTAATGTTGTAGTCATTGTTTTCAATAAATAGTTCATAAACCCGTTTGACTAGTTTATTACTGAACCCAGCCATCACACGCCGTGCCGTCACATCCTGCGCCACCCACCACCACAAGTAAATTCTCAACCAATGGGAAACACTGAATGCTGTCCAAACTGCTTCAAATTCAAAACCCCAAGTTGGGCTGGGTACCAAGGAAACCAAGTGTGAAGTAGATTGGATGAACGGTTCATGAGATATTTCAAAGACAGACACACGCACACACAGAGATTCCCCGATTTTTTTAGAGAGATGATTTCAAAGTGTTGTTTGTATGCTTAATACCGTAATGCCTTCATTGGACTTGAGGGCGAGCAGCATGACTGTTGTAATGGCCGGGAGGTGAGGAGTCAGGCAGTCCGGGCTGACTGTGGATACAGCAGAGTAGAGACTGTACCTAAAGGACAGAAGCACAGAGGGAGACTTTTTTTTAAAATGCATTTGTTTATTTTCCTTCAGTTTTTAAACTAACAGACTGTATGTGGTCAAGTGAGTGAAGACAACAACAAAAAAAAAAAACTCAAACATTTACACACACTGAGTTACATACGTGCAGCGTCTCAAGTCAGGGTCATCAATGGTGTCGGTGAGGTTGAGGCCCAACCGAACACACTCTGCAGCGAGAGGACTGAAGACATCTTTGCCAATGGTACGGGCCAGCACGGAGAGCGTATCTAACAGCAACAACAACAAAGGGTCAACATCCATTCATTCATGCTGTCGAGTTTGGTGTTGCAAAATATATATGTTGCCATAACAAGAGTAAAACAAAAACTACATTCTCACAAGATGTATGTATAACAAAATGCCACCAGGGTCAATTGGGCAAAATAGTTTGTTCTAAATATACATCACAACTCTTTTACTTTGCAAATCTCTGTAGTTACATACCCAAGGACTGAGTTTGCAGAGACCTCATTTCCTCTGTGGTGGTAGTCAGGAAGCCCTTCAGGCTTTCAATAACTGGAGGGAAGTAGGGAACCAGCAGCTCCTTGGCGGCATTGGCTGATAAGACAGTGATTCACAATGGGGCTTACATCACTTCACTTTGATCCAAAGAGTAACATTTTCTTCGCAAGTTTGTTTCATAGAGGACTAAGTGTTGCAGGTTAACATTACACCAACAACCCTACTTTATGTTTTTATTGAGTAGCACTTCTTCAGCCAGAAATGACCTGGCGTATTGTTTGGCTAAAGCTCGCTCGCTCGCTCACTCACTCTCTCAAATATATCCCTAAGTTAAATTAACCTATAGACTTGCAAACTGAGGCTCAAAGTCATACTATTATGTTGACTTTTACAATCTCCTTGCGTGTTCTTTGTAGTGTCTGAAGATGGACGAAAACTGAACACTGCTAAAGTGAGTTATACGTTGTTAAGCTTAACATTTACAGGGCTCGATATTAACTTTTTGAGGCACTTGTCCTTTGGACAAGTACATTTACATTTCACTTGTCCATGCACAAAAGTCACTTGTCCGGGTAAAGATTTATCATTTTATAAAATTTTTTTTGTGTGTTTTGCTAATGCAGAATTCGAACAAACCGTTGAAAGCATCCAAACACTATTAACATTAATAAAATTCAGTAGAAACAAACGTGTCCCAACAATAGATTTCCCCTTCAACAAGAAAGAAGGATCTCCAGACTCATAATACAAAGTAATACGTTAGCGGTCCGCTGACCCACTGCCCTGGGTCTAATGTTAGCGGTCCCCTATCCTACTGCCGCTGGGTCTAATGTTAGCGGTCCCCTATCCTACTGCCGCTGGATCTAACGTTAGCAGTCCGCTGCCCTGGATTGTTTGGAAAAAAAATTATTTGTTTAACATAGACGTAATGTGCAAATAACGTGAAGTAGTGGGGCAAGTAAATTTCTCTTCCAACTTGCCCAACAAAAAAAATCCACTTGTCCCGGACAAGCCTTAATGTCGCGCCCTGATTTAGCTTACATAGTAAGCCAGAAAACTTGCATGATTGCATCTGATGAATCTTTGACATCTTCTTACCTATGGCACCTATAGCAGACACAGCAAGCTCTTTTATCTTGAGGTTTTCCGTGTTGTTAAGGGCAGACAACATAGTTTCCATGAGGGTGGGCAGGTAGGGCTCAATATCTGCTCCTGTTTAGAAAAAAGGAAGAGATGATAAAAACATGTAGACCCTATTCTGACAAGAATTACCACCTAGCTGTTCTATGTCATCAACCAGCCAAGTTGCAGTTTACATTAATTTCGGTGAAGACTCATAACATATGTAGCGAAGACTTTGAAGCAATTTGATAAAAGGTATTAAGTGTATTTTTGACCAAACATGGATGCTTCACACACATTTTCATTCCGGCAGCACAGAAGATCTATACAGTCAGCACAGTTTTATGGTGGGAACTCAAGATTAGTGTCTCCAATTCAGTAAAATGTGAAATATGGTCAAAATCTCCCCTTCGCTTCTTGAGAAAAGTGTTTTTGCACAACATTATGATGTCATAACTTTTATCCTATTAGCCATTTGTGTGAAATGTCATAATCAGTTCATCCTTGAGTCCAAGTGGAGTTTTGTGCCAAATTTGAATTAAAAAAAACCCTCCAGGGGGTCCTGAGATATCGCGTTCACAGGGATGGGACGCACAGACAACCCTTTTAACCTTTTCAATACCAGATCATCTGTATAACACAAGTTTGTTGATTTGCTGTTGTTTTTCACTGGTTCATAGGAAGGTTGTTTCCTCGTGCAGGGAGCAAGGTGTGCAGGCATACTGTGCCAGTCATAAACCTTTTTTTAAGCTTACCTAGGTTCTCCATGAAGTTCTCCAGGGCATAAAAGGCCTTGGTGACATGACCAACCTTGGCCTGGTTCAAGGACGAAAGGTAACCCAGCAACAAAGGCATCAACTCTGCACAGTACTTGCTCACTTCAGGCTGGAAAGAATAGTTGGTAAAAAAGAAATTAAGAACAGAAAATAGACTAATTCTGTTTGAAATAAGTTTTTTACTATAATAATAAAACATTTTGTATTCTGTTAAACTATAGATATACATGTGCACTAATATTTGTAAAAATATACTAAGTAACCAGTACTCCCATGGTAAGGGATGCGATATTGTACTGAAATGTATATCCACTCCTACATACACAGTCCCAAGTCTGAACTGTGAGCATTCAACAGCATAAATATATAAAATATCAAAATATTGCAAATAATATCTATTTATAAACATGTTTTCTTTAAAGTAAAGGGCTCGTTTAAAAAGGCGCAGTTTGTGAATACGGGCTGTGGGCATTTTTCTGTGGATTGAACGTTTTGATACTTTCACAGTATTAATATAGCACCTTGACCTGCTTTATAATAAAAAAGAAAAGAAAAAAAAGACGTGAAAATCTCACTTTTGACAATATGGAACCTTTAAAAGCTAAATATTAACATGTAAGCAAAGGTAAAAAAGGTATGTACCATTTTACATGTTGCTGTGTTGAATTACCTGTAAATGTTCAGAGAACTGTCCCAGGGCAAAAAGGCCGGCACTGCGCACCACCTGATTACTGTCAGAGAGACTCTGGCACACTGTCTGCAGCATTGATGACAGCAACCTAACAACAACAACAGATATAAAGGTGAATTTACTCAAATCATGTTGATTCTTCCAAAGTCAGCCAACAGACCTGCCACACTATGAATATGGTTGTGTGGTTATGAAACATACATGAATGTAAAAAGCTAGACATGTCAGCTAGACATACTTGGTGCGTATGTGGTCAGCACATCCTTCAGCCAGCACAGCAAGACACATGAGACCCCCCTTCCTCTCATAGGGGTTTTCACTGGCAAGGCAGGTCTTGGCAAGAGGCATCTAAAACACAAGACACAAGGTAATACATTGTCAAGCGTAGGGTTGGGTATTGAATTCTGTACTTTTCTGGGTACCGACTGAATTATGACGGTACTACCAAGGACCGATTCACATTAAATCCAACGTTGCCAAATACCGGTAACTGAGAGCATGTAAGTGCGAGCTTATCTGTCCTCTCTGCATGTTGACAGAGAGCGGGGCTACAAAACACACACACAGAGCTGTGGTGTGAACGGAGCGAAATGATGTCACCTCAGCAGTTTGTTTAAGTCACAGTGATTCACTGCAATGCTGGTAAAGCGGTTGCAAGTGTGGTCAGACTCCACGCAGACAGCGTTCGCAGCAATACTGTATAATGGCGAGCCAAAAGCGGTATATGCCCTTGTGACAGACTGACAGGCTGTAGGTTGTAAGGCAAGGCAACTATATTTCTATAGCACATTTCAGCAACAAGGCCATTCAAAGTGCTTCACATAAAACATTAAAGACAAATTAAAAAGAGACAGAAAATAATAACAGGCTAAAATAGAATAAGATACAAATACAAGAATAAAAGTTCCAGTGCAGTGTAAGAAAAAGTTATTTTTATTGATTTAACAGGTTGTAGGGACGGGTTTGGGAGAGGAGAGGGAGGTGTTGTGTTTTGTGTGGTGTGTAAAATTTTCTTTTTGGAATTGGAATTTCAGTTTGGAATCATTTTTACAACTAAATTTAATTTTTGAGTCAAGACACTTAATGCATGTTATTTAAATGCACATGCTGTTTTAAAGATTCATCAAGACTCAAATAAAAACCTAAAAAAGAAAGTTCACCTTAAAAAAAAGGTAATTTTGGGTTTTTTCCCCCCATGCATTTGTGACTAATGTGAACAGAAATCTTTGAAATTGTTCCAGTATAGAGCGAGAATACAGTAACCGGCAGCCGGGAACTGGGCTGCAATGTATCCTATAGGACAAGTGCACAACGTCAATGTACTTCCACTAAGAGTGCTTGTTTTGCCACCGACAGTCCAGATTGTTGTTATGTGTCCAACTACTACACTATAAAGAGATGGTGAAGTTGCCGTTACCCTGCCATGCTTGTGTAACTGGCTGATGCCAGGTCAACACACAAACTTTAGCTAAAAGCATTACCTTACCTCTACTCTGTCTGCAGCTCTCAACTCTTCGAACAGCATTTCATGCAGTGTATGTATGGACTGAAGTTGTTAGGATACACTAGCTGTAGCACAACTAGCCTCAACTTCAGCCTAAACAAAAGCAGCATGCAATAAAAGTAATGAGTGTGCCCCTTCAAAGCTAATGTTTGAAGTCTCTCTAGTGGACAGAACGTATAACAACAACCACATGCTGATAGTGGCATTGACAACACAATGCATAAGCCTGAGCAGAGTAGTAAATATTAATAACAGGCTGAATTTAAGCGTTAAAAATTCAAATATTATTCAAATATTACAAAAATTCAAATGGTATTATATAGGAACATTGACGGTGTGCACTTGTCCTACAGGATTACATTGCAGCCCAGTTCGCAGCTGCCGGTTACAGCAATCTTGCTTAATACTGGACCAATTTCAAAGATTTTTATGATTATGATTAGTTAATACTTAGACACAAATGCATGGGAAAACAGGATCCAGGTTAAAAAGTACCGAAATGACCCTTTAATGTAACATATCTGTTATCATCAACAACCAGATGACTTACCAGTTGTTGAAACAGTTTCTCTGGGGGCATATGGAGCGCCATAGTGTCAATTATCTGTAAATACAGCAAAAACAATTCATCAAGATTAATCTTCCTTGCAACTCCACAGTGAATCTACTAAAGCTGTTGCAAAGTACATTTTCTTACACAACAGAAGAACACATTGTATATCAACACAAATACCTGAGCAGCACAGTGTTTGGGATTGTCATTGTCTGTGCCGTCTCCGCTGTCATCCTCCTCATCCTCTGGGTCATGCTCCCCAGGTGGGGGAGCTGCAATCAGCACAGGGAAAATGGTCTGCAGGATGGGGTTCAGCAGCTTCTGCTTCAGCACCGTCTACAAAGGAAATACAATTATGAAGATTGTTTTTATTTAGCATATATAATCAAAACATAAAAGCCAAACACTTTGGCAGTTGGCCAGTAAAGCAGAAGGTATAAATCTTTATCATCAATTAAAAAAAAAAAAAAAAAAAACTTTCCAAATATGCAAACCCAGGAGACCTGACCATTTCTGTTTCTAATGACTCATACCTGTTCTTGATCCTTGTTTTGTTTTAACTTATTTATAGTAGCATATGGTTTATTTTACCTTGCTCTTCAGCTTGATGAGGAAGGCAATACAAGAGAGTGCTTTCACCCGCAGAGAGTCACTCAGTGTGGTGTCACTGCCCACCTGACACAAACATTGAACATGTTATTAGCTGTCATTTCTGAAATTAAAATAAAATTCACAACACAACAGTGGGAAGTAAAGAAAGAATTCAGACATTCAGCTCCTACCTCCAAGCAGAAGCGGACAATCTCAGCAACATGAGGGACGATGATGGACACCTCACTCTCCATGAGCTCATTAAACACCTCCATGGCCTCGCTGGCTTGGCCCTGTGCAAACACAGACAAATGTAATAATTCGACAGGTCTGAGTGATTCATACCCTTAAATACATTTAACTGGCAACAGAAAAAACATTAAAAAAATAAAAATTAAAAAAAAACAATTTACCTGATCTGCCTTGATGAGGTGTTTCAAAGCGACAATCAGACTTGGGATGATAGAACGCATCTGGTTCTGTAGGGCAGCAAAATGTCACATCAGTCATTAAAAAGTGTATAGATCTATCCCATTTGTAATGTTTTGAATGTCTATATACTATTTGAAAACTTTTGCTGCCAAATGTCAAAGTTAAAAATGCCTCACCATCTCTTCTGAGCCAGTATATGCAGTTATGGCTGTAAGGGCGAGGATGCAGTAGTACAAAGCTGTTGGGTTGTTGTGGTCCTGCAGTACAGTACTAAACAGCTGTAGCAGCTGGCAGTAGTGAGGCTTGAAAGGCTCAGGGTTGGACTCCATCACCTTATTCAGCAGCAGGAGGCCAACCTATTAGGAAAGAAGAGCGTTAATATTCCAAGGCTGTGATTAACGAAGATCATGTCATACAATATAACAGGAGACTGAAGTATGTATTAACTCCAAACAAACTGTAACTCTTAGGTTATGAAATTAAAAACACCACAGCTGTAGCCACAGATTGCAAATTAGACTAGAGATGTTCAGCAATCATATGAAGGTCCTAATGAAAATAATAAGTTAACTGTTAAATTAGTAGATGAATGAACCGTATCTAAATTCATAGGTGTTACATGAGTCCTGTACCTGTCGTTCATGAGGGTTGCTGCTCTTGGTGGATTGATTGAGAAACTGCAGCAGGGCAGGCCAACGGTCTGGTGTTTCATGTTTGACCATAACTGCGCACAGTTGGGAGAGTGAATGTTGCACTGTGTGCCTGCAAAATAGAGATTTATAGACAAACATTTAGTTCAGGCTCATTCCTATGTCACATGTGTATGGCTGCATATGGCTATAAACACTTGAGATAACATGTTATATGTGTCATTTACAACACATCTGGTTAATTTAAGACACAATAGGTTAATTAAATAAACTGAATAGCTTACTCTGTTTCCTGCATGAAGGCCTGCAGCACCACTGCCTTAAGGCTGCATGAATGAATAAGGGCAAACAATTACGACAATGTATTTTCAACTTAATTTCAACTATAACTGGGTGTAGTGTAAATTCTTCAATGAAAAAAAAAAATCTGTGCACCTTTCTCTATCATTAGGGATAATCTTCTTCCAGTGTTTCTTCACTCTCATCCTCAGCATCACTGCAGCTGACTGACGAATCTAAGATGTACAATCAGGTGAAGATTTCAGGTAGTTTACAAAGATGAAAGCACACAAGGACAAATGCTGATACCCATCACTCACTATTTCACTCACACACACACACACACACACACACACACACACACACTCACACTCACACTCACTCAGGAAATTATACTTATCCAATAGGATAAAACATTTCTCTCACTGCTCACACAGTACCTGAGGGTTTTGGGAGCCACTCATGACAGCACATAGTGCTGGTATAATGGCTGGGTCTTTGAAAGCCTGTTTCAGCTGGGCGGTGGCCTAAAGGGGGACAAAAGAGGTCTGACCAAGTTAGACTGGCTGCCACAAAGCTACATTATTGTAGAAATCACAGGGCACCAACGCACATTACAAAATGCAGTCAACTGACTCAGCCCGAGGCCTGAATTAATTTTTTTTTGGAACTAAGTTTAAGTTATCTAACGTTACATGACATCTAATAACGTTAGAACACATTGGTGCTGGTGACATATCATGCCCAACTGCTTGACAGTCAGCCAGCCGTTTATTACCAGACGTTTATTTCGCTAGATTAACGTTACTTCGATAACCGTTAGTTAACGTTAACTGTTAGTTTTCAAACTTGGCGTCTGCCTAACAAACTACCTAGCTAGCTAGTAATGTAGCTAAATGCTAACTTGAAAAAAAAGTTATTTGTGGCTTTAACGTTACCTGCTGAATGGCAGCATTATCGGGCTGTGTCAGCTGTAAAAGAATTCGTTCAAGTTCCTCGGTCATCTTGACAGCTCAGAGCTAACGTTACCACCTTTAGTTAACCTGTTGTGACCGTTAGCTGTAATATTTCTAATTAACCGGTTTAGATGAACGAGTTGTCCTTCTGTGTTGTGGTTACCAACGGTGTCCCAAGTATGTTACAGCTGTCAAATATGTAAAGAGAGCCTCTCTGGGCAGGTCTTATCGCTAGCTACCGAGTTTGCTGTAAAAAAAAAAAAAAAAATCTCTTTAAAAAAGTCGGATACGTATGAAGCTATCAAGCCGAAAAGGAGAGTCTGACAGATTCGAACCCCCTAGCTCGGTCTGGTCCGTTTAGGCTTCAACTGCCAGCACGCGGAGCAGAACCGGCCAGGAGTTCCATGTGAGTTGAGTTAAAGGGACCTGCTGCTATCAGTGTGCATTCAGTCTGACAAAAACAAACAGAGCCACCAAGCGGAGAGGAGGGCGTAGTGCAACCAATCTAAAAGAGTGGTGGAAAGTGACGGAGAAATTTATGGAAGTTGTCGTGCAACATTGAGTTACTTGTACATAGACCTACTTTAGTATTATACTAACTGTTATGCTACTTTATACTTTTACTTCACTACATTTAAAAGATAGTGTACTTTTTATTCCAGTACATTAATCTGACAGCAATATTTACTCACTTTGCAGACTCATGCTTTACATACAAAACATATTTGTTTGTATGATATTTATCATTATACTCAATTACAAGTTTATTAGGTATACCTAGCTAAAACTGATGCAGTCGAATACAACTGCCCTGCAAGCATACTACCTTCATGAAAATTATAACATATTATCGTTTTTCGAACTTTTTAGAGAGGTGTTGATTTAAGTGTTTGGTAATTTTGGAGGATGACAAAACTATCTGTTTAGGTCAGGTGTTTGTGTACAAAAATGAATATTAGCTTATATAATTATCTCAAAATTCAATATCAGTCTCTATTGGTCAGACTATAGTCTTCCTTTGCCAGACCTTCCTCCACAGCGCTGCGGAGGAGCGTCTGGCTAGTCCACACGGCATTCTGGGATGGGAGAAAAACGTGCTCTGGTTTATTGGCATTTCTTTAAACCAATCACAATCGTCACAGTGCCTCTGCAAAATAGCCTCGGGAAGGAACTTGTTTTGGTGGAACATGTGTACGTTCAAAAGTTGCTTTAGTCGTGCGACAGAAAACCCACGACGTTCCACTTCCGGGATTGCTCCGTTGCTGCCGGAAATTTCGCTGGATTTTACTCTTTTCGGCTGGATGTCCGGTACCGCTTTCTTTGTGTTGAAATATTAAACTCTGGTCGATTTATAAGGACTATGGTTAACTGCTCCTCAGATCTCTGCAGGGTAAATCCAGACAGCTAGCAAGACTAAATGTTGAATCTGAGTTTTCTGTTACACAACTAAAACAACTTTGAATGTACCCATGTTCCACCAAAACAAGTTCCTTCCCGAGGCTATTTTGCAGGCACGCCGTTGCTCTGGTTTAAATAAATGCCAATAAACCAGAGCATGTTTTTCTCCCATCCTGGAATGCTGTGTGGACTCGCCAGACCCTCCTTCGCAGGGCTGTGGAGGAAGGTCTGGCAATGCAAGACTACATTAAAGTGATGCTTATACAAATCAGTAGTGATAATAGCTGAAAGGAACCATTCTATGTCAAGTACTGATATTTGAACATTTAGCCGATATATACTTGTATACTATACTTATTTTTAGCGCAAGACTTAGTAATTAAGTTTTTTTCTATTACTACTTTTACTAAGGTAAAGGACCTCTATACCAACTATTCCACCACTAATTTATATTGCATGAAAAGTGCCTTGTGGTTGAGGTTGGGAGAAAGCTAGCCTCATTTGCACACTTTTCAGACAACAAAGGAGATACTCACGGTGTTGCATTTCCCGCCCAAAATACCCATTACCCAAAACACAACATCAGTGACTAATCTGCACTATACAAGAAAGCAACGCTGAAGAAGCAATCATGTAATTTGAGGACAATAGGTCAAATTCAGCATCAGTTAGGTAGATATGCTTACGCCTACCAGGTAATCAGTATTAACTGTTATACATTTACAGTATTACAGGAGGGTAAGAAAATCTACCATGGTTTTTGTAGTAGCAAAACAAAAAATATGCAAACAAACTATAATTGATTAAAACGAGCATGTTCAAATGTATGGATACTCTAGTTTGTACACTGTTTTTCACAGTAGCAGTGCCTCACAAACACACTTACAAAATATGCCTAGTATGCCTAGTCGTCAGAGGCCAATCTGTTGGCCCCTTACCACATACCAATGCTAATGTGCACTGCACAGCTGCCACTATACACACCTACACCATCAACCCCCCCTCCTAAACTTCTCAGCTCATACACGATCAGACGAACACACCCTGTCGTGGCAGAGATCAGTAGAAATGCTAATGTACCCATTAGGCTCACTGTTCGCACATTATTTCAGCACTAAGTAAATCATTACCACCTCAATACAGCCAAGGAAGGGTAACACAAACAAGCACTTGGATGGTAACACGTGGCTAATCTAAATCATCTTTATGAAAAGGATTGCAAATGGAGGGTAAAGGCCCAATACCGAAATGTTGGGCTTTGAAGCTATGGTCTGTCTTTGAACACTTATGTTCAAAGTGCAGAAATTAAAGAGTTGAATATGTTTTACATCATGTTTGAGGCTAAATGTATTACCCCTGACAGACAGCCCTTTCAAACTTAACATTTCGTCAAATACATTTTAGTAAGCAGCTCCACTGCCATAGATTTATATTTCTCAATAATTAACAAAAAAACTGACTATGAAGTATTGGTGGTTCATAAACTATTCATGCTTGAGACCCAGATGTTATATTTAGTCCATTGATCTGGGACTGAAGCTCGTGAAAACATTATTAATCATGCAATTGGAGTCAACAGACTATTTGGAAAGTCGCTTTTGGTTACTAAGTTATGTTTTGTGAAACTGCCTGGTACACAAAACCCTTCCCTGCTTAGCTAGATTTTTTGCTGCACAGTGTATTCATCCAGGCAGGGAAGCGTGTTTTGTACCAACACTCAAGATGGCATTAAAAATATCATGTTTTCCTGAACTGCATTATCAGTGAGTTGCAATACTGCCCCTTTCTTGCCTTCCATTCCTTCAAGATAGAGATGGTCTGATACCATTTTTTGCTTCCCGATACCGATTCCGATACCTGAACTTGCGTATCGGCCGATACCGAGTACCGATACTAGTGTGTCATATATTTTATTATGTTTTAAGAACTGTATACTATCCCTGTATGGATGTGATATTATTTCTATCTTTGTTGTCAGTCTGGCTCAGGTTAAACTCTTTGTGAAACATGAACGCCACAGAACGTTCTTTTATTCTCCAGTTTGACAGTCAGTTATAACGGAAAAAGAACATAAATCAACTACTTTAACGTATTTTTTCTGTAGGGCTTTATTACGTGGTATCGGATCGGTGCATAAACTCCAGTACTTCCCGATACCGATACCAGCGTTTTAGGCAGTATCGGAACATCTCTACTTTAAGATACTTCTGATAGCTAAAGGTGTGCTCCCTAAACAAACACAACCGCAGAACACCACCAGTAGTAACTATCTGAGCCTCAAAATTCTTTAAAAGAGACTAATCTCTTGATTGCCAATACTGAATTTGGGCCACACAATTAGGAGGATTTAGGTACGAGGTAACCATGAGGTAATATGATTAAACAAATTATAAATAATCATTTAGGAATATGCATCATGCACGTTATCAGCTGAAATAATGTCTTAAAATTAAATAATGTCTTTAAAAAATATTTTGACACACAAACAATCGTCCACACAGGGCTTCAATTAAATTCCTTATCATCACGCAGGCTCATATTGTGCATATTCATATTACCAAACAAAATTACATTTAATTTAAAACAATTACCACTAAAACTCATGTAACACTGTGGGACATTTTACTTTGCTGATCTGTGGTATTGAGACCACTCTTTAAAAGAAAGATACCCTAATTCTAGATATTCAGTGTACCTATACTTTGATTTTTTAAATATAGGATGATGATATTACAGAAGTGGGTTACTTTACTTTATTTTTGCATCCAAACCTGAACATGTTAAATTAAAAACAAAGATTAAACCTATCTATGTGGCCAATGAAATTACGTTATTGCCGCCCATGAAGGGTGACTCAAAGAGATTGGCTCAAATCAAAACACCCACCTACATACCTGCCCACAGAACGGGCACCACACCCACAATCTTACACGTCTTTATAAACAGCATCTGGAGACTGGTCGCATTTTAATTTTTGAAGTTAGTTGGCGCTGTTTGTTTTAACTGGACAGGTCATTGCTTTTATTTGTCTCTTCAGATCTACGGGGGTGCCCACCTCCATTTTAAGCATTTTTAACACCAATACTGTTTTGGTTGTTCCATTTTTTTTTAAATTGCGACACGCACATTTTGCCAGAGAGATGGCAGACTGGAAGACGCAGATAAGTTACAACTACAACCCTTCTTACCATGCATACGCCTACGGCCTAGTGTACCAACCCGGTTCAGAGCCAAACCACGCGAACCTGACTAACTGGGGCGAAGCCGGAGTCACGGATTTGAGCAACTACAATGCCGGGGTGACACCAGCCTACTACGCCACCACTGCCAGAACCCGGGAAGAGTCTTCACCTCGCAGTCCGGAGCAGCATGACCTGAACGGCCCTGGTCACTACCAGGGCGCCGGGGTCGTCTACCTCGGTGACACACAGGCAGGCCGTATGCTCCTGGCCGGACCTTCCCGGACTGCTTACGACGCACGGTCACACGAGGCCAGGCGGGCCGGGAGCGATTCCACTAGTGACTCTGAGGCACACACCTCACCGGGTATGTAATTCTGATCTTAGCTAGCATTTTGCAAAGATGCTAGCTAATCTTAGCAGAAAAGGCAGTGGAACTTCGCTGTGCTGTTGGAACTTAACTGGAAATTATAACTATAACTTAATTATAAGGTTTTGTATCAGTGCTTACATCTTCGCGTTGGTTGCTGAAAGCGATAATTTCTTCCGCCAGTATTGCACACGAAGCCCAATTTAGTTTCCATCTTGGTTTTGAAAGATTCCCAAACATCCCGCCACTGACTGTACTGAGCGCTCCTGGAAAAGGTCAAGTGGCGACATCTCGCGACAGAATCCGAAGGAGAAAAAAAACCTGGTCTCTGGCTACATGTGCAATATGCCTTTGGAAATGGGGCAGAGTTTACATTAATGTAAAATGTGAGGCTCAACAAGTTTTGTTTTTGGTTTTTTCCCCGTAAAATGTAATCTACTACAGTTGACACGAACCCCCAATGCTTTGGCAAATCCATGTTAACCCTGTAACTCACCCTGCTCACCATTTGTTCCCCTTCACTTAGATTCATGGAGTTCTGGCAGCAGCCGAGAAGGAGTTCTTCCCCAGGCAGACCCTGCCACCTGGGTGAAGAAAGAAGTCGACGATGAGGCAAGCAGCAGGAGCCCTGATGCCAGCAAAGATGTTTCAAGCTCAATCATGGAAGAGCCAAGGACATTTGCTGTCAATGAGAACGATGGCATCAAGAAGACTGCTGCTGTAAATAACCCTAAAGTAAAGGCCCGCGCAGCATTCTCAGAGGTTCAGATGAATACTCTTGTCCAGCGCTTCAGTGTTCAGAGGTACCTCACCCCTGCTGAAATGAAGAACCTTGCAGAGCTGACAGGGCTGACCTACAAACAGGTGAGGCATTAAAATTTGTTGGATAACAAGCACAACGATATGTATGTATGTATGATCACTTTTTGATCAGCTGGGATCTCCATCTTATTTGTAGGTTAAGACTTGGTTTCAGAACCGAAGGATGAAGCTAAGGAGGCACCAGAAAGACACCAGCTGGGTGTCTGAGCGCTACAACAAAGGCAGCCCGGTTCGTGGAACCATGTACACCAACATTCCCTCACATGGATCGTCTGTAAGTAGCTAGCTAGTATTATTTGCTCAAATGGTAAAGGCAGATAAAAGTGAGACTATTGTCCTGCCCAGGTTTCCTGTTAACTGATAACAGAGAAAAAGTGGTTTAGACATAGAACAAGACGTCCATAATGGAGGCCTAACCGTAGTCTGGTTATGGCCTTAAAGGCGAGACGAAACACGGTGAAATTATAGGATGTGATAAAGGAGACTATATGAATTTGCTTCTTCTACTAAATTGAACTACCACTTTGTTTTCCTTTTCAGTATCAGGGAGAAGCCCGGCCCCAGCTCAAAGAGCAATACAACCAGCACATGATGGAGGCAGCCTTTAAGAAAAATCCACAGAACCTGGCCTTCTATCTGGCTACTATGGGCTCTGCTGCTGGATCTGCTGGCTACCCCTCCTGGGCCCCTGGCTCACCCCAGACTGCAGTGCCCTCCATGCCCCAGACAGCTGGTTGGTCCATGCCCCAGGCGGCTGGCTGGTCCAGGCACTATGAATACAATCCCAATGCCTTTACCTCAGCCAGTGACACTGCTGCAAATAACGCTGGGCAGGACACAAGCTTCGAAGGAAAAGATGGGGAGCCTGTCAACAACAGCAGCAGCACAACAATGGTACATAATACCAGCCAGTAGTCAACGTTGAGCTGCTAAGCTAATAAGCTTTTCTGTAAGTTGCAGTCATGTTAGTATTAAGTTTCCTGACTAGTTTGTATTTGCTTTGCATGGCCGGTGTGTACATATTCCCTGTTCCTTCCGTTGAAAAGAACTTTTTTTTTTTTTACTATGAATTTTTATATGCAACTATTTAATGTATTGTGTGTTCCTTGCGCTTGGTGATACGAGATGGGTCCAAGTTGGATGCATTCTTTGGATTACATTGTTTTTTGGAACTGTTTTTAAGGCCAAGTGCTAATACAGATCTGATGTGCACACTTATTTTTTTACATAAATACAAGTTCACTTTTTCACTGAGTGTTTTTTTTTCTGAGAGCGTGATTAATATGGTAACATACATTTATGAATAATAATTCTCTAATTTGTGATTGAATAGTGCATGTAATAGGACTGGTGGGGCTGTGGCTAAAAGTGGAAAAAAAATGCTTCTTCGCAGTCCATCAAGACTAGTAGGGCAGTCACACTTTAACACCAGAATTGCATCACAATTTATGCTAGTGTTTCAGTTAGCTAATCAACATGTAGTGAAGACTCTTAAAATTGTAAAACAAATGTATAATCCTGGGTTAAAAAAAATCACATTTGCTGGCAATATTTAATTAAAAAGCATTTATTGAAAAGACTATTTACAGAACCAAAATCACAGTCAATGCTGACCATAATACAATAATATTGCTCCCATCACCACCATTTTGCAACAGCTCTTCAACCTACATACCATCATTCCTCTAATCCACTGCAGGACCACGTACAGCTTGACAAGGCCAGCGCAAAATGATGTTTAGGTGCTATTGAAAAGGTGGCTGCAATTGTGTGGGGGGGGGGGTGAGAAATTCCAAGTAACACTTGAACTGCAGCAAGTACAAGTCAGCTGTCTTAGTGGGTAACTGGTATGGGGGGGAAATAAAGAGCCTGCCAAGCCTTGGTAGACCAAGATGGAACTAGGGCAGATGTTATGCCACACTACATCATTTATTAAATCCATTCACTCACCCATGTATCTCATCATACATTTGAACCATTCACTCCTGATACTAAATCATCCCTTTGTACTGAAATATCCCATTTTATCCTTAAACATGGTCACCCTCCCCAGCTCACCCTTTATCTGGCCATCCAACAAACTGTCCCTTATTATAACAATGATGGCTCGAGTTCAACCATAAGCTCCTGTCAAATCAAGATAAAGGCCCCTGTTTCTCCTCCCACATTGGAGGTGTGTGTGTGTGTGGTGTATGACTGATAGCAAGAGAGAATGACGATTGTCCATGTGTGCTATGAGGGAATGTTTGTTTATAGCCATATGTCTGGTGTGCACATTTGATGTCTAGTCCATCTTGAGACTACGGTAGATGTAGCGAATAAATGCCAGTGAGGCCCAGAACGACACGCTGCCCAGCATTAGCGAGAAGACCATCGCTGTGAGCAGAGAGTAACCAAAGAACTCGGTGCTCTGCACCAGGCCGCTCATAGAGGACCGGTTCCGGTAGTAGAAAACAGAGTAGACGAAGATGAAGAGGCCAGTGGAGCCGGTGCTCAGGACGCTCCGCCACCACCACCGGTGGTCTTCGCCAGACAGCAGGAAGTAGGTGAGAGCAACAGAGATGCAGGCTCCCACTGAGAGGAGGATGGCAAAGACGCAAAGCAGGATGCCATAGAGGGTGTAGTGCTCTCTGCCCCAAACCGTGGCAAAGATGTAGTACAGCTCCACTGAGATGGCACTGGGGGAGAAAAAAAATCTAAATCAATAGGCTGTAATATGTTTTTTCTCATCGCAGTGGATAAATCCTTAGAATAGTAATTTAAAAAAAAACGGACCCGTCAGCTAAGATGACAAAGGTCAAACTTTAACTGAAAACATTTGCAGAGTAGATTATACACATTATCCAAACTATTCTGGACCTATAAGTAATACAAAAGCTAACAAACAGAACACCAATACGTGTAGAAATATATTCAAATTAGGGACCTCCATTTTATTGTCATTATTTGACAATTAATTATCCTATTTCCATTCTTGACATAAAAAATAAAATCTCATCGTGCATTGTCATTATTGCTACCAAAAATCTAATTTTGATGATGTAAATATTTTTATATATGAATACTGAAGTGGTCATATTAAGCGTTAAATGGTGATTTAGAGTAAAGCTCTCTTTGCCTTTAATGTTAATCTATGTATTCACCCTATGAGCCAAGCAGCTCTTTTCCACACACAAAGACATCTCACCTGAATGGCAGGAATCCGCCGATGGCCATGTGTACAGCCGTGTGTTTGTACCAGGGCTGTGTAGGGATCTGCCGGGCGATGTTGCGAGTGCGGCATGGCGCCTGGAAGCTGCCGGCTCGGTTCTTTCCCACAATGCCGCCGATGACAGTGAGTGGAAAGCCCACCAGCACCCAGGCACCCAGAATGAGGAGCACAGTGGTGGCCGGCAGAGCCTGAGTGGAGCCACTCCACCAGTGGATCGAGTTAACGACACTCCAGGTCAGGAACAGAGGAGCTGTGGGAATGAAGGACCAATTGAATAAAGAATGGGCATTGTTTTTAATTATTCCAGGTAATTCTTTGGGAAAATGTGCCCCAGAGTATTGCTAAAAATTACCCATCATATCAGTGTTTATAATGATGAAAATATAATGAGATACGGCTTCTTAATTACTTAATAAGAACAGGAAGTTGTATGTGCCAGAGGGCTGTTTTTCCTGAACAAAGACAAAAACTCCTGCAAAGTGTGAATGCTGGTAATACATTATAGATGAATGAATAAATTATTAACTGAGTAGGGTAGCATTGCCACATTGTATAAAAAAAACTAATGTAACAGAAATGTTTTAAGCAGCAAAGTCACTGTATGAACTCATACTGAGTTTAGAAAGAATAAAAGAGATGAGATAAACATCAGTCAGTATCAGTCCTTTGCTCTGCTGAGGGAAATCTGCTACTCACACCTTTACTGGCAAGTTCCGACAATGTCATTGACATGCATAATAATTAGCCATGTGGATTAACCGCTGAAAGGGGGAGAAAGGGCTGGTTCGTCTCAGCCAGCAGCTACGTTTACAAGAATATGCATTTGAAATTTCATTTACAATATGTGGCAAACTAAGATAAACAGTTGGACTAAAATTGATCGGTATCCATTTGTTATCATGTTTTGCAATGACAGTTTCAATGCATTTCTTGCGAGAGTAGTGGTGAGAAACAGGAGGAAATGAAGAGCAAACTAAGCAAGGATGGAGAATGGATGGAAAGAAATGGGTATACAAACATCTGAATATATCTGAATCCATTACAGACAAATTGAGTTTTCAATATCAGTAAAGATACTAAGTAAGTAAATGAACATGGTTTATTTGTGAAAACGTTTCAGGCTTCAGTACATGTTCAAGCGCTCAATGGACTTTTTTTACCCTGTACTTACAACCAAAGTGTGAAGTGATCCCAAACCCTTCTTATGTCGGACTCACCGGAGAAGAGCGACGAGGTGAGGATGATGTTCCACACCCAGCGCTGGCCGTTGATCTGTGTGTAGAAGCTGCATGACACGTAGCCTGACACACAGCTGGTCAGAGCGTACAGGACGATAGCTGCAGAGTTGATGGCACCATGGCGGTGCACATTGAACATTCCCAGCAATGCCATAAAGATGATTCCTATCGCAATGGGGAGGGATTAGAGTGATCAGACTCCTGCATCTAAGGGTCTGTACATATGAATTACGTATATGCCATTATGTGGTTTCTAGTTGTTATGTTACCCTACACTGTGTGTGTGTATGTGTGTGTGTGTGTGTTTGGGTGTATTTCAGAATGAATGCTCACCTGTGGCAAGAGTAAGGAACTGAGCCCCCACTCCCAGCACGGCACACAGCAGGCTTTTGTAAGGGGGAAACCTGAAGACATCAGTGTGTATGATCTTCCAGCCATTGTCTCCCTGGTCCAGATCATCACAGCCGCCCTCCTCCTCCACATTGTACCTGCAGGTGAGGGGGGAAAAATGCTTTCACTCAGGATGTTATCATGTACCTAACGAGCAGGAGACGTCCACAAGTTTCACCTTTAATTTAGATGAAATTAAGGTCTGCATGGAAGCATGCACAAAGAAACACATCAACCTCACACAATTTCAGGAGAACACCTGCTGTATGCAAGGCAGATGTCAGAGGGACAGACTGTCTTATGCCTGCAAGTATACAATATATAGACTTATGTATAATTTCCAGCATGACGTCTGACAGACAATTATGGAAGTTTTAAAAGCCCCAATGTATACATTTAAGGCCATAATATTTAAGAAATGTATATGAAACTGGTAACATTTCCTACCTGATTGCAGCAAGTACAAATAAAAAGTACATTTAGGGCTGAAACTACTGACTATTTCTACTGTATTATTGACCAATGTGTTTAATGTCTTGTCGAATGATTTGGTGATGACATTTTATACTGTCAATATTGTGAGAAATGCTTTTAAAATTCCCCAGACCACAAGGTGATGTCTTCATATTGCGTATCCATATTCCAAATCACTGTAGATTTATTTTCTGCAAGTTGACTAATATGTTATTGCTATTGGTAAACAATTCAAATGTAACATAACTATATTTAAGATATTTGAATAGCCTTTATAGCCTATATGTTTTTTCCCTAAGATTTCTTACCCAAAGTGATGCTGACGTTGTGTTGAAGTCTTTGTCAGCCTTTCATTCAGTATAACCTTTGAATATTTAAAGACATGGAAGATAAAGTTTCCTACACATTGGCTCAAAAAATAACCACTTTAGCTCCTTCGCTGACTAACCTGGCAAAGTCATTTTTAAGGACCCGCATTAGGATGATGATGACGAAGCCCAGCAGCAGCACCACCAGCACCAGTGAGTTAATGATGGAGAGCCAGTGGATCTCCAGTGTTTTGGGGAAGAACGAGTAGTCTCGTAGGCGCTCGGATCTCCGGGCGTGAGGCAGGGGGGACTCGAACCAGCGCACGCTGTAGGTGTGGGTGACCGTCAGGCTGCCGCCGCCCACTCCGACTACGCCCACCGCTGCACCCGCCCCCTCCTCCAGGGGAACAGGTTTGACGTCTTTTACTGAGACGTTGGCGAAGATCACTGAGTCGCCGTTGTACTCGATGTTGAAGTCTAGGTGAGTCCACAAACCCACCTGTTGGCGGTGGGAGAAAGGGAAAGGGAGAGAGACAAAGAGAACAAGAGAGAGAGAGAGAGAGAGAGAGAAAAGAAAAAGTAGCAAGTGAGAGATAAGAAGAATGACAGTGAATTTTGTTCAGCTGAAACAGGAACTTTGCATGAAGATGAAACCGTTAAACTCATACAGTTTTTCGGTCTCTTTCTTTTTGTTTCCCTGATGGAATCCAAATCTACTCCAATATCTTTCAGAAGCACAAATAAATGTACCTTGTGGCTGTGAGGCAGGAAGCCGCTCTCCTCTATGTATCCCACAAAACCCCAGATTGGAATGTCATCCAGGACAAACTCAAAGTAGAACAGCTCCTCGATAGCCTCACGAAGTTCGTCCACCTGACACACGCACAAAACATATCCACGATCACATCCCGTGCATTTAAGGGCCCCAGCCTTTTAATCGTTTTTAAACTACATTTCAATAGACTAGCATATCCAAGAAAACCATTTACCCCGAGGAAATGTTAAGCAATGATAATTATCAAAAGTACTTACATATAAAATGATCCATGTCTTGCATCATCTACCATCCACTGACCATTTATGACATACAGTAATTTCAATTTAAAATTGAGCCAAGTTAAAGTATAAACAGCTTAAATCCACTATGAGCCAAGAGTATTGAAGTTTAACCCAAGATGTCTGGTAGTAGAAGTGTTAAGTGTTACTATCCCGGTCTTCTGTAAATAAATACCTGTTTCTCTGAAAGAGTGAGCTTGCAAAGGGTTTTTTTCTCCACGTTCTCTCTGAATCGGATGTAATATAAAGACTCTGCCATCCTGTCACCATCCAACACTTCTCCTAGACTCAGGGACTTGTGATGCACCTGAAGAAGAAGTGTTACAATATGAGTAACAGAGTGTACAAAAAAGCAGCACAAAGCATTAGCTGGTCACAATTCTGTGAGCAAGTGATTTCAAAACAGCAAACACTGCTATGACGTAGTTATAGCAGGCAATAAATGGAAATTCAAAAATACATTTGAACATATTTTTTCCTGTAAAAAGGTTCATTTTAATTAGTCTGTATTCATTAAAAAGTGTTCACAGATTTTGCAATGATCCCAAAATAAAGTCTCAAATAAAATCCCTGTCAATGCTACGTCCTGCTCACAAGTAAACACATGCCATCTCAGAGCCAATTCGTTGGACCCTTTTTTATAATCATTTTAACATTTCCATTTTGTGGCCAGATGGAGATACAGTACCTTTCAGATAAACACATTTTACAAGATATGTAGAGATGTATGCGTTATCCTTACATTAGTGTCTACATTTAGCATGACAAAATATTCTACAGTTCCTTTGTGGATTTCAGTAGCCCATTAATACACAGTGAAACAGAACAAAGACTGACCTTCTCCGGCCTGCAAACAGGCAGGGTGTAGTAGTGATATGTCTCCTGGGGGTTATGATAAGGGCCCACTTTGTTGACATAGAGAGTCACGTTCTCCCCCTGCTTGTAGCCCACTGCCCAGCCTGAGAACAAGCACAGGATCAAGACGCAGTGCAGGCCCATCGTCCTCTGGCAGCCACCTGGCAGGTGTCCTATTCCACACTGCATAACCCCTGTTGCAAAGATGGACAGCTCATCAGTGCATGAGGGCCAGCTGTGATTTAAACGAGACTGTCTGTCCTGAGACTTACAGTATGCCTCTCATTTCAAGTCAGGAAATTAGGTCATGTCCATGCCACTTATACTTGATATGTGAGGATTTATGTGTCAAGTGGAACATTTTATGCAATGTCACTCCCTTAACAGTCTAACAAACACAGCAGAATTTTGAGAAAGACTCAGACAGAACTGTGAGACACTGTGTAACCACAATTAGTTACAATGTATTTCATCAGTTGTATTAGTCCAGAGGGGCTTTTTGACTATAATTAAATGAGCTAGGTCAGCTATTTTTTTTAACACTACAGGGGTCTCCCCAGAATTCCACAGTTAGATGTTGCTTTCAATTTCAAAATAGAAACACAGTTTGTACACTGCATACTAAATTTGCATGCACAACACCACATTTTGAAAGTGAAATGATGATGCAACAGTGCCATTGTTTCCTTTTTTCTTTGAGGAAAGCCCTGCATGTACAAAACTAATGACCTACCATAACTATGTATTACAAATCAATAGTTCTGCAATACAAATTGTGTTCTAAACATCACAAAGCAAAACAGGAGGTCTCATCACTTTTTATATATAAAAAGGAATTTAAGAGGTTGATAAAAATGTCTTGTCTGTGTTTTGCATAATTATGCTGACTTTCAGTGTTAATGTTAAAGAAAAGTTGGAATGCAGATGGTGACAGTGTTTATGCCCCTGAAGGAGAGTGTATGTGGTCGCTAAATAGTGGACATTTTTTTTCTCACACTAAAATATGGATTTAGCTGGTTTCTGACCAGAGTAGCATACAGCGTGGCACTGGCCTAGGTGTGCTCTCTGTTGAGTTTCAGCAAAAAGGTGAAGTCTCAAGAAGCTGATCACTTGTCAATAATCAATGATTTCCTGTGTCAAACTGTTTCCTCATATACCTCCTGAACTTTGTAGTGCCAGGACAGCCAATGTTTTTTTTTTTTTTTTTTTAAATCTGTGTTAAATCTAAAAACTTGGGGGGTTCTCAGAATTATATTAGCTGGACAAATAACAACAGCAGCAACTGACAACTATAGCACTATGCCAAAGCAGTCGTGCTTTTAAAAACTATTTGTACTGACAGTGAGTTAAGTATAAGAAATAAGAAATAACTGGACTATTCCCTAATTTACTGTACTAAGACTAAGGAAGGTCACGTATCAAAGTGCCACAAAACGCAGGGCACCTCCTATTTGTTCAGCAGATTCCATGAAAATAAACGTGATAATAATGAGGGGCCTCACTGATTCATGTAAAACAGTCAACTTATCTAGCCTGCATCAACACTGCTTTATTACAAAGAGGCAGATTGTTTTTTTTTCATTTTCAGCCCCGACTCACGAAGACAGCAAATGACTACAGGCAAGAGGTTAGAAAAATATGCACTACCAGTTTCACTGTTACGTTAATGCCACTTGAGTTCCAATGCTGCAGATCCAACAAAACCTGTCTGTCCGCCGGATTTCTCGGACTCCAGGCCCCGACAGTCTCCTCTGCTCCGGTATGCGCAGATGATGGAGCTCAATGTAAAGATTTACAGCTAAACATCTTGAAAATCCTCGATGAAATGTCCCAGCGTATTATGCATTCATTGCGATCATATCCGGGTACACCAAGTACTTTTATTGACACATGCGACAGTAGAAGAGGGGTCCGACTCCACGTCACCTTAAAAAATAAAAATAACGACGACTCGGTTGAGTTTTCCGGGAGTGGGCGGAGAAACAAAAACACACCTCCGACGTTACAGGTTATTCACAGCCGGTAAAATGTCCCTCTCACAAGCCATTTGAAAATAATGTGGTTTACTTTTGTGCTTTAACGCCACCAAAAAAACTACGTTTAAACCGTTTGAGCCCCTACCTAAGCGACTCTATTATTTTGCTGTTTTGACCGGATTTCCTTCAACCTCAATGAACCAATCGAATGCCCTTTCAGTTACTTCCTCGTTAGAACTCAGACCTGTTTAATCATACCTGCACTATCGATGCGCACTTCTTCTGCGTCTTTGACTATGCCGTGCTCGATAGATTGATAGGCTATGCCTGCTATTTGATTTCCCGCGAAAGAGAGGTAATTCCTCGCGCTCGAGACGTAGGGGACAAGTGTGCACAAACTCGAGTGTAACAGCTAACGGGTGAGTTGAAAAAAGTAACATGTAATTAAACATATAACGCATACCGGTGACAGTTATTGGCCTAAAAGCAGCTACATTATGAATAGGTGTGACGTTATTTGTGTTTTAGCCCTCCAGTTAGCTGTATCTATGCAGCTTTACCTCTGTGCGGCAAAGCTAACGTTACTCGTCAGGATGCGTTCGGTCCCCGCAACCCAGATTTCCTTAAATAAACTGACAATTTAACGTGGCCGTCTAAAACTGTAAATCCACACTCATAGAACAAGCTTACATTATGTTTTAGCCATTGCCAATACATTGTCTTTAATTCGGCATGCATCCAATAAAGCAACACATATGTAAACAAAATGTAAACTTTTAAAATTGGGTCGTATTGCTCTCACGTTTTAAACCACGTTGGGGGACCCCCGAGTGTGGTCAGAATGATGCATGTATTTGACAATAGAATTAAAAATGGTTTCGTTGTTTTTCAGACGTTGGTGATTCCAGTTTAACTTCAGCCCAACACAATGGGAATACACGGACTTGCTAAGCTGATTGCTGACCAGGCCCCCGGTGCCATCAAAGAGCAAGACATCAAGAACTACTTTGGTACAGATCCCTTTCCCCTACATATTGATGAGGTCTGCATAAGAAGTGATAATTAGATCAAATGAAAGTATAATAATCTCCTTGGGTACATTGGATATGGATATAGAGATACAACAAAGATTGTAGGTCTTTGTAATTCAATCAAGATTAATAGAGCCCGGGACCAAATAAGTCCGTAGTTAACGTTACCCAGCAATGTGTCATAGTGGTGTACTAATAATTTCAAATTGATTGTTCAAAACGTTATTTTTTTGTCTTGTATTAAAAAAACCCTAGTATGACTTAATACATCTTATGTACTTTACTAGGGCTGCACAATATAAGGAAAATCTGCGGTAACGTTGTTGAATATCACGATAACAATATTGCTTGCGATAAATAAACAGATATTAAAGTGTACCCAGTTCTGCATTTCTGCTGCTTTCAGTATTCTGCTAAAATCCAACAAATTGCTTGTTGGATTTAAAATGAATGAAAGGAAATCATTTCCAACATTCTTTTATTGAACACATTGAACATTGAATTGAATATAAAAGACACCACTAAAAAAAAGAGTGCAGTTTCCTACTGATATTTCTTTTAGCTAACACAAAAAATCTCTGAATGTTTTTCACGATCTGTCGTAGCCTTTACGCGACGTGTATATTGCACCAGTTGATATCGCGATAACGATAAAAAAAACGATACATTGTGCAGCCCTATACTTTACACTACTTTATAATATAGTGATTGAAGGTTTGCATCAAAACCAGGTTATATATAGAAAATGCAATGCAAAGCATTGTTTTGATACCCCCTGCTGTTTTTAACATGCCAAACTGCTGTTCTGAACGTTTGCAGGCAGAAAAATTGCTATAGATGCCTCCATGTGTATGTACCAGTTCCTGATTGCTGTGCGACAGGACGGGAACCTTCTGCAGAATGAGGATGGTGAGACAACGAGGTACAACCCCCAGTGATACAGACAGACACTTTGAAATTCAGATTATGATGTCATAGTAGGGGACACTTTAGAGATGCAGTTCTGGGATTAATCCTAGACTAGGTAGCTCAAATCTTGACACAAGGCTGAAATATGTCTGCTACCTGCTCTTTTTCTCAGCCACCTGATGGGAATGTTCTACCGGACAATCCGCATGCTGGAAAACGGCATCAAACCTGTGTACGTGTTTGACGGCAAGCCCCCACAGCTCAAGTCAGCAGAGGTTAGTATGGGCTCTGAATTCTGTTATTGTTGAAGTAACAGTCAGATTGGTCTTTTTATTGCTGTGTAGTATTGCTGTTGTTTGCATTTCACCTGTAATCTTGATCACTTGTTTTGATGATAATGATTTACACATACTGTCTGTATGTGTAAATCATTTATTTGGCAATAGAAAGAGGTAAATATGTCATATGAACATCTTACAAACTTACATTTGCTCTCATCCTCCTTTTTAAATAATGAATTGGGTTTGTTTTTTGCAAGCTACACCCTCTGTCTTTTGTTTCATCTTTCTCTTCCTCTGTCTTTGCTCTTCTTGTCACCCCCAGCTGGAGAAGAGAGGGGAGAGGAGGGCAGAAGCTGAAAAGATGCTTGCTCAGGCCCAGGAAATGGGTAGAGTTACTTTTTCACGTTACTAAATAGTAATCCTGAGTGGTGCAAGTCTGGCTTTATTGTGCTGTGTTTTCATGTAGACTGTTAATGGGAGATCAAAATCAGTGTGCTTTTTTGCCAATTAACGGGTGTGTAAACCAATGTGATCGGTGTCATGTATATATGTTATATAATTTTTGTTTACATCGAAGAGATTGTAAAAACGTTGTACTTTGATTATGTACTAAAATGTGGGCAAAATGGTTTGTCTCAACCCAGGGGAACAAGAGAATATTGACAAATTCAGCAAGCGCCTGGTAAAAGTCACCAGGCAGCATAATGATGAGTGTAAGAAGCTGCTGACCCTGATGGGAGTGCCCTTCATTGAGGTAAGATCCACTCTCACTTTGCAACTCTTGCTGGCTTTAAGAATATTTCCACATTTGTATTGACAATGTTTTTGCTAACTTGAGGAAACATTTCTGTTTTTTTTTGTTTTTTTTTCAGTGCTCTTTCTAACATGTTTATCGTTATTTTCCAGTTGCATGTTTAGTGTCAGAATAGGCTTAAAAGGGCCTGCAAGACGGACGCCTGGTTAGCTCACCTGGTAGAGCAGGCGCCCATATATAGAGGTTTAATCCTCGACGCGGCGCCCGTGGGTTCGACTCTGACCTGCGGCCTTTTGCTGCAGGTCATTCCCCCCTCTCCTCTCCCCTTTCAAGTCTGAGCTGTCCTATAGAAATAAAGGCCTGAAATGCCCAACAAATTATCTTAAAAAAAAAAAGAGCCTGAAAGACAGAAACTGTAATGTTAAACATAAACAATGGATGTTTGTTCTTTAAATTGTGTCACTAAGAAGGAAATGTTCATGAATTAAAGAAGTACATTTGAAGTGAATGTACAGTGAACTGCCTCCTGCTCTACTGTTTTTCTCTCCATGTCAGAGAAATCACTTGCAACAGGAAAGGTATGGGTGAATAATTCAGTGAAATGTAATTTGATGTGTTTTGTGTTGCAGGCTCCGTGTGAGGCGGAGGCCACCTGTGCTGCTCTGGTTAAAGAAGGGAAGGTCTTTGCCACAGCAACAGAGGATATGGATGGGCTGACCTTTGGGACAAATGTCCTGCTCAGACACCTCACTGCCAGCGAAGCAAAGTAATGTTACACCCGCATCCCACCATCCCTGCATCCTGCTTGTAGCAGAGATGTCCTGAGAATAGACATGGCTTGACGTTTTCTCCTATTTTGTTTCTGGCACATATTTTGATACAACCTGTAAATGAATCGTATCTCTATACTTGATAATGATAAAATTGAATGCAGTCAATTCTATTTTATTTAATATCCATAATTGTTTGGTGGAAAAATGTGGCCAAATTATCAAAGTGCATATGTTCTGTTTAAATGATGGCAGTGTTGTTGGGTTGTCCAACCCGCTCTAAATAATACAGGAGAAACACTACATAGTACTACAGCCATGAAACCATACGAAAGAGTACTACTGTCCCCTATATTTCCTCCTTTGTTTTATTAAGGTGGTAACACATCTCAGTCATCATGAACCTAAACATATGATGTCCATTCAATCCCCTTAAATAATTGTGTATATTTAAGGCTCGGAAGAGGAGACGGTATGCTCCCTGTTACAACACAAATAATAGTAATGACAATGTATTCCTTTATGCACTTTATAATACATCAAGGGATTGTATTTGTTTTAGGAAACTTCCTATCCAAGAGTTCCACTTCAGTCGCATCCTGCAGGACATCGGCCTGACCAATGAACAGGTAATGTTGTTGTTTTTTTACTTTGAGAAAGGTGCAGCACAATAATGAGAGTGTAATTTCTTATCCGAGGTAAATTTCAAGAACCTGCTCTGCTTTCATCATTAGGGTCGGGCATCGTTTGGATTTTAACGACTCCGATTCCAATTCCGATTCTTCCTTTCGATTCCGATTCTTTGAGGGGTGGAGTTGAAACGGGTCACATGCCTATTTTCACAAATAAGAGGAACGCTTTATTTTGATTCAGTGGTGGTTTGCAGTTTCACAGGGCTTTTTCAATGTAAAATAAAGCCCCACTAGAGCGCTGCTTACCGTGCTCCAAGGCTGCATCACAACAAGCGCCTGGCTGCTACGGAAACCAAAACTTGTGTATATTAAATTTGGAAGCGATGATCGGATTTGAAACCAAATCCTTTAAACGATTCCAAACGATTCCAATAAAGAAACGATTCTACTGGAATCGTAATTTTTGAAACGATTCCAAGTAGGAATCGGTTCTCGATGCCCAATCCAATTCATCATGCTGATTGTTCCCTCTGCAAGCTGTCACCCTACAGTGCAGTGTCGGCATGCCATGCCAATATTTCACTGAAATTCACAGTCCTCCTGCTGTAAACACCGGTGGAGCAGGTACAAGAGTGAGATTTCGGTCTTTCTGACATTAACTCTGTTTTCTTTCCATGGTCCATCCTAGTTCATAGACCTGTGTATTCTGCTGGGCTGTGACTACTGCGGCACCATCAAGGGAATTGGCCCCAAGCGAGCCATTGACCTGATCAGACAGCACGGCTGCATTGAGGAGATCTTAGAAAACATTGACCCCAAAGTGAGTTAATGTCTGCTACAATCCAGAAGTTCCGGCAGTTGAACAAGGAGGTTTGGTTCTGATTCTTTGTGTGTGTCTTACTTTCCTTCACGCAGAAGCACCCTGCGCCCGAGGACTGGCTGTACAAAGAGGCCCGGGGTTTGTTCTTGAAGGCAGAAGTGGTGGATTGTTCCACAGTGGATCTGAAGTGGAACGAGCCGGATGAGGAGGGACTGATCCAGTTCATGTGCACCGAGAAACAGTTCAGGTGAACCATCAGAAGACTCTTTTCAGCACTGTGCTGGACAGGATCCATCTTCTTTGCTTGCTTATTGGGATTTCTTGCTGTTTGTTCACCATCTGACCACTAGGCTGCACTGCAGAGAGGCAGAGTTTATGGCTCTGGCATCACTAAAGCCACTAAAGCACACAGCCTTTTCACATATGATTTAAGGTTTACAGCACATACCAGAGTCTGTTCAGGATGACCTCTTTACAGGAGCCACTGACAGTGTGTTTTGTTTCTTGCTATTGTTTCTCATCATCTTTTAAAGGCTGCTTTGGCGCAGAATAACATGGCCGTTTTAATTGATTGATTTAATTTGGGTATGTGTGTGTGTGTGTGCGCAGTGAGGACAGGATCCGTAACGGCTGTAAGAAGATTCTGAAGAGCCGACAGGGCAGCACACAGGGACGACTGGACTCTTTCTTCACCATCACTGGATCTCTGTCCTCCAAACGAAAGGTACATTTAGAGCAACTGCAGTGCAGCTATGTGTTTCCAAAATGATGAAATCATTGCCTTTAAGTCATTATTAATCTGACCACCTACAGTAGTATGTAATGTGCACTACCCAATGTCAGAATCTATATTCAGTCTTTTTTTTTAAACTGTAAAAAGTAAGCAGAAGCAGAGGTGTTCAGTAGGCTGCTTTATTATGTGTATATTGTCAATGTATTCTGTTATCTTCTGAATGTTGGACTCGGTTGTTTTTATTCCTTTTTGTGTTATTTAGGAACCTGAGCTTAAAGGATCAGCAAAAAAGAAGCAGAAGACCGGAGCCACGCCGGGCAAATTTAGGAAGGGAAAATAGACTTTGACATAGGGCTTCTTTGATTCTTTTGGGAAGTAATTGTTGTAATTATTAACACCTAGTATAAAATCCAGCATAGAGCTCACGGTGAGGCAGGCGGAAGCTGCAACACAATAAGAGGTTGAGATTAGTTCAGCTGAACAACTGTGTATGTATCGCCCAAACATGATTTGTTGATGTAAAATTGAAAAAAAAATCCAAGCTAGGCGTGTTTTACTGAGTATATGAGGGTTTTATCAAAGTGTGTTTTCTGTTATTGAATAAAAGTCTTTTTGTAGAGTAATTTGTTATTAGCCTTTTGATTTATTCACTTGGGGTTAACTGATAACTCAATCATGAGTCATATTTATAACTGACAAAACGGTTTAGAAATAACTAGTTATTTCATGCTGTGGAAAGCTTGCATGTGCTGGGCAAATAACATAACCTGCACCATGTTTTTGTCTTTTCCCTACAAAGCATTTGGTTTTTCATATTTTTGGAGTATGCATACAGTTTAAATTCTAATTACAATTTCACTCACAGTAATTGTCCGTACACAGACCTGGCAGATCTTTTTCTCTAAGTAGACCATGTACAGCTGTTTTCACAGGGAGCTATAGGAACACATTTCATACAATTTTCACATTGCCAGGCCTTCCTAATTTCATTGTACGTCATGGGCTAATGCTGAACATCTTACAGAGCCAAGCTGGGCTGTAGAAGTGGATGGCCTCTCATACTCGTTCTAGTAATCCCCACCCAGCATTGCTCTGTTAAAGAAACAAGGTGTACGTTTTATCATGGTACACCATCAGTTAGACTGGTATTTTTAGAAGGTGTCAAACTCAATAGTGCTCTCTGTATCTTCCATTGTGGCAGCTGGCAGTGTAACATCATCTTCCTGGGGGGTTTGAATGGAAGAACCGGCAAAGCGCCACCTAGAGAATTGCACCCTAGGAACTACATGAACATTGACTAATTGAAGAAAATGGAGAGAAAGGCACGCAGGTGTGTTACTGATAAGGCAGAGGCATTTTTTAAAGAATATCAAATGTTTTTATTTCTAATAACATAAATCAAATTAGGCAGGGTCTTAAACTGCTGACAGAAAAGGGTTAATTAACAAACTTTCTAAAATGGTAGGGTGGGTAAAATTATTCTGTATAACAATAATGTTAAAATAACAGCCTTGATAGCAATCTTTAAAGTGCTCATATTATGCTTTTTGGCTTTTCCCCTTTCCTTTATTGTGTTATATATCTTTTTGTGCATGTTATAGGTTTACAAAGTGAAAAAGCCCAAAGTCCACCCCAAAGGGACTTACCATCTCCAACAGAAAACACTGTTCAAACTGCTCCAAACAGCTCTGTTGTAGTCCAGCCTTTACTTCCGTGACAAACGCATGTCATTTTGCGTCACTTTGTAACAGACGTTATAACGCTCGCCTAGCTGCTACCGAGGCACGCCCTCACACCAAGCTAGTTAGAGCGGAGGCCCGAAGAGTTCCAATAGTTGTATCACCATGTCCAGGAGACAGAGCAGAATTAAAACGTTACGTATGAAAGACTAATTTGTTAACATTTAAATAACTTGCTCTGAAACATCTTGCTCCAGCAAAGCTGGTACCGGGTTGTTCTCAAGGGGGTAAGCTAGCCTCCGCAAAGCGTACCTCCTATGAGGAGTTTCTGAGGCTAACAAACCATCAGGTGCCGTTAGCATTCCATTGACTCCCATTCATTTTGACGTCACTTTGACAACGAATAACTTTACATCTGAAGCGTTTAAAGGACTTTATTTGTCCATCGTTTATTTCTAAAGAAACACGACAATGTATAAATAAATGTATATAAAGTAAAAGCATCTTCTTTAATCATTTATCTCAGGTTGAACTGAATCACAGCACCGGCTTTTTTCTTTTGTTCTTAAGATACCAAAAAGATGCTTAGACCATGTATCATTTTCATCGCTTAATTGGTGTTTCCATTGGATGCACGTAAAGTGTGTTAAATAAAAATGGTTTGAAAAAGACAGAACTAGAAGGGTTAATATTTGAACTTTCAGATTGTCTGCAAAGCAGCTTTTCACAGAGCAGAAAGTGTTCAGGAGGAAAGCATGTATGTATCTGTGTAGATGAGGGCTGATATAATGTCTCGTTTTACAGTGCAGAAGTCAGTGACAACATTGCAGTCAATTATACAAAGTTCATACTTTCAAGTGTTCAAATAAGTCATTATTATTGTGAGTCATGTTAAGTATATATGAAGGCTAGCAACGAGTCGTGTCATTTGAAACCTAAAATTTTTAAGATGTTGTAATATCCGATTTCCTTACTTGCAGGATATGAGCAGTGGCAAAACTGTTTAAGTCATGGGGGTCATGTGATATGTAGCAGTTCTGCCACCAAATAAAGTGAACTGCAATTCTTTCAAGGAAAGTCCTCTTTCTTTCAAACTACAGCGGCTATGTGGTTTGTTGCAGCTCTGTTAAAAATAACTAATTTCCTCATTTCACTCTGAAATCACAACTTAATTTTTTCTTATTTTTTAGCTGTGGGCTCATTTGGTAAGAAAACATTTTACTGAACTTTTTATTTGACTGAAAAAGCACAGCTCTGTGGATGTCTTTAATTGTTACTTATAATAAAAAAACTGAACTGTGGTAGTATGGGGCACGTTTCCACCATGAAGTTGAAGTAGGGAAGTTGCTTTTAAAGACATTGAATGCTTTGTAATAACTTAATAAGTATATGATTAAGACAACTGAAAATGAACAGTGTTATGTCTTTGCAAATCCAGGGAGCCAGTTTCTGTCTGTGAATATGCTGACCGACAACATGTTACTGACCGTCTTCTTTGTTTCAGGTGAGCTGTGTGTTACTTGAATCATTTACAATCTTCATTTAGAAAAAAAAGCAGATTGTTAGTTATTTTGTTGACATTCTGACAAGTGAAATGTTTTATGAGGGAATTGTTAACAAGACAGTGAAGAAAGACCAGCATGCAACATACTGCTGCTTTGTTTATCGTGAATGTTTTTTTCACATTTTGTTAATCTGAAACTGATTTTCCAGGTGCTCTGGCTGCCTGTCCTAAAGAGCCATTCCTATTCATTACTGCACCAAAGAACATGGAAGCACTGAGTGGATCTTGTCTGCTAATCCCATGTAACTTTAGAGCTAAACCAGATGAGGACTTCATCAGCACAAGAAAAACCTTTGGAGTGTGGATTAAAACTGACTCCAGATTTAGCAACAATAGAAATAATGTTGTTTTCAACAGTAGTGGGACAGTTACCACCTATCCAATGAGTATTACTGGAGACCTGAGTCAGAAACAATGCACCACCTTGTTTTCCAGTTTAATGCCAAATTACACAGACAGATACTTCTTCAGAATTGAGAACGAGCCATTCACGGCAACAGCTTATTGTGATCCTCTTCAAATAACAGTTCAAGGTAAGTGAGGTGTTTGTATCATTCTAAAATGTTATAGTTAAGAAATAACAAAAAAATGAAGCACAGTTTCTGATTCTGTTTTGAAACCCCAGATTCTCCAGAATTGATTGTTGTATTGTATTACATAACTCATATTTTTTCATATTAAAAATTAATTCATATTTCAAATAAAAAAAAAAAAAGCATGTTTATGTGAACAGACAGTGGCTATTTGAACTTTCAGTTTGTGTTGATTTTAGATGCCCCTTTGGACAAAAGCAGTAGTGTTTTTACCACACAAGGTTTTTCTTTACGGTGCTGTATTGCCCTCTGTATTACCGAGTTAGCGTTAAAGGGAGGTATTATAGTTGCGATGAATGTTTTGCTCAGACAGAAAATCATTTATTTACAATAAAAGAATAAGTTACAGATGCATAATGTCGGCTGACATAAAACCACATCGTGCATTGTAAAGTTATTTTATTTTATGAATTAAGAGACATATTACATACCTGAGGGCCAATTCGGGGTCAGTTTTGAATCATTTACAATCCCGTAATTGTCTCCATCTGTTGAAAGCCCGACCGAGATTTATTCGGTTTAGCCCGTCGTCTGTCACTTTCCCTTTTAGCTTTCAGTTGTTCTTCGTTTAATTTCCTTTTATTTCCTGTGGTGGTCCTGCCCCAGTATCAGCCATAACTGCAGCAGATAACTTCTAAAATAACACTAAAATACAATTAGGCCTATATAAAGAAATCTCCTGCTGCCTTTTACCTGCATCTACTCACTAACACAGGCTTTTCCGGTGTTGCGCCGAAATCTGTGACCCATTGGAATGTGTGATACTGTACATTCATCTGCTATACAGCAACATAAGCTAGAAGAAGCTCCTATTTGATATTGTGCCAATGCTATTGCACCTTATAAAGATGTTACTGCACATTTTCCCATTTGTATGGAAAGTACTACTCCAGTTGTTAGTCCTGTCGTGTGGAGTGTTGTGATGATGTTGGTGGGTGGGCCAGTGTCTTGTAGTGACCTTCTGTCACTCCTTCACATTTATCATAACTGGATGAAAACATCTACAAAAATGTCCCGTGATGAGATTTTTTTCCACAAGGATGAAGCTGACTGAATTGTCATTACAGTTTTACAATAAATGTGTCATATTTGTAGATCACTTGTACAAACCATAGACTGTACTGTATTCTTTAGTGTAAAAAGTGCGATTTAAAACCCCAGATTCCCCCCCGAGGCCCAGAATTGAGATCTCAGGTGATCTGAAGGAGAAGGAGTCTGTCACTATAAGCTGCTCAGCTTCCACTCCCTGTCCACACTCCCCTCCTAAACTCACCTGGAATCTCCAACAAGACCCTCACAACAACATAGAGGAGAACACAGATCAGACCGTCACAACTAAAATCCAGAAGACCATCACTCTGTCAGACACACATGATGGATTCACCATCAGCTGTTCTGCCACATATCCTGTGAATGAAGGAAGAGAAGTCAAGACAGCAGAGGAGAGAAAGACTCTCAGTGTTTCATGTAAGACTTCATTTATTTTGTTTTATGAAGACAACAGCAGGTGGCAAGACAACTGATCTTTTCTTATCATTCCATGTGTCAAATCTTCCAGACCCTCCCGAAGATGTTATGGTGGTCATCAGTTCCACTGATCCAGTGTCAGTCGGCAGCATGGTGAACCTGACTTGCTCCTGCAGAGGAAATCCTCCTGTTGTCAACTTTGTCTGGTTCATGATCAGTGATGGCAGACTGGAACTGATCAAAGCTGATACACAAGTTTATGGCTTTAAAGTGACCAACGGTGATCGAGGCAGATTGTATTTTTGTGGATGCAGAAATGATCTGGACATTCAACTATCAACAGGATGTCAGTTGATATTTGAAGGTAACCACAGGAATTATGGTTTGAGATGTTTTATAAAATGTCCCATTAAGTAGAAGGTGACCATGCTGTTGTGTTGCAGGTGAACAGGTTGGTGTTGAAGTTATATTGAAGATCCTGGGAGTCATAATGCTTGTCAGCACATTGGTTATCTTTGAGTGGTGAGACACACTTTTCTGTGATATGATCATTTGCAGGTACACATTCACTTTTCTGTGATATGATCATTTGCAGGTACACACTAATTGGTCTAATTTAAATGTGGTTTGGCTGTATGAGACAGATATCTATTTTTACAGCATAAACAAAAACATTCTTCTTTTTTCTCACAGCTGGTTTAGATCAAGACGCTCCACAGAACCAGTGAAGGTACGCCACCTGTCATATGAGGCAGTAGTTTGCAGGTTTGGACCCAAAATGCAGGAGGACATAAGGAATAATTTAACAACCAAAAATAAACTTGCAATCTAAGTAAGCAGGCGATTATCAAAAAATTTGAAAGCAGGAAAAAAATAAACAGAAACAGGAGAATAAAGTACTATAAGCACAGGCTGAACTTCTTCTTGACATACGAGCTGACACCAGACAAAGTGAGCATACACACCAAATACCCCAAATACACAAGGCAACACGAGAGACAGGTGACATGAGGGCAGATGAACAGGTGAAACACATTTGGGACACATGTAACAGAACACTACCAAATAACACAGGAAGTAAAGCGTGCAAACATGCACATGGATGTATCTCGGAGAACAAAACAGAGAACACAGACAGGGGCCAAACATAACCATGAGCAAAACAACGAGAACAATACAGCAAAACAGGAAACGCTGAACAAATAACAGGGAAACATCAACACACAGGAACTGAATTAACAAATTAATTAACAAAATAAAATAGGAAGTGACCGAGGTAGAGATGGAGTGACCCTGCCCGGAGGAAGCCCGGGGCCCCCGTCTGGAGCCAGGCCCAGATGGAGGGCTCGTCAGCGAGCGTCTGGTGGCCGGGTTTGCCACGGAGCCCGGTCGGGCACAGCCCGAAAAAGCTACGTGGCACCTATCTCTCCATCCCATGGGCCCACCACCTGTGGGAGGAACCGCTGGGGTCGGGTGCGCTGCCATATGGGTGGCAGTGAAGGTCAGGGGCCTCGACGGACCAGACCTGGGCAGCAGACGCTGGCTCTGGGGACGTGGAATGTCACCTCTCTGTGGGGGAAGGAGCCGGAACTTGTGCGGGAGGTGGAGCGCTACCGGTTAGATCTGGTGGGGCTTACCTCTACGCACAGTCTCGGTTCTGGAACCATACTCCTGGATAGGGGTTGGACTCTTTTCTTCTCCGGAGTTGCACAGGGTGTGAGGCGCCGGGCGGGTGTGGGGATACTCACAAGCCCCCGGCTGGCGCCGCTACGTTGGAGTTTAACCCGGTGGGCGAGAAGGTCGCCTCCCTACGCCTGCGGGTTGTGGGGAGGAAAAACTCTGACTGTTGTTTGTGCATATGCACCAAACAAGAGTTCAGAGTATTCGGCCTTCTTGGAGACCTTGAGTGGAGTCCTGCATGGGGCTCCAGTCGGGGGACTCCATAGTTCTGCTGGGGGGGGACTTCAACGCGCACGTGGGCAATGATGGAGACACATGGAAGGCGTGATTGGGAGGAACGGCCTCCCTGATCTAAACCAGAGTGGTTGTTTGTTGTTGGACTTCTGTGCTAGTCATGGATTGTCTATAACGAACACCATGTTCGAACATAGGGATGCTCATAAGTGTACTTGGTACCAGAGCACCCTAGGCCAAAGGTCAATGATCGATTTTATAATCGTTTCATCTGATCTGAGGCCGTATGTTTTGGACACTCGGGTGAAGAGAGGGGCGGAGCTGTCAACCGATCACCATCTGGTGGTGAGTTGGGTCAGGGGGTGGGGGAAGACTCTGGACAGACCTGGTAAGCCCAAAGCGGGTAGTGCGGGTAAATTGGGAACGTCTGGAGGAGGCCCCTGTCCGACAGACTTTCAACTCACACCTCCGGCGGAGCTTTTTCGTGCATCCCTGTGGAGGCTGGGGGCATTGAACCCGAGTGGACAATGTTCAAAGTTTCCATTGCTGAAGCTGCGGTGAGGAGCTGTGGTCTTAGGGTCTTAGGTGCCTCAAGGGGCGGTAACCCATGAACACCGTGGTGGACACCGGTGGTCAGGGAAGCCGTCCGACTGAAGAAGGAGTCTTTCCGGGATATGTTATCCCAGAGGACTCCGGGAGGCAGTTGCAATGTACCGAAGGGCTGCAGCCTCTGCCGTGAAAGAGGCAAAGCAGCGTGTGTGGGAGAAGTTCGGAGAAGACATGGAGAAAGGACTTTGGTCGGCACCAAGGTGCTTCTGGAAAACCGTTAGCCACCTCAGGAGGAAGCAGGGGAACCATCCAAGCTGTGTACAGTAAGGATGGGACGCTGTTGACCTCAACTGAGGAGTAATAGGGCGGTGGAAGGAGCACTTTGAGGAACTCCTAAATCCGACTAATACGCCCTCTATGGTAGAGGCAGAGCTGGAGGATGAGGGGGGATTGGCATCAATTTCCCTGGTGGAGGTTGCTGAGGGTAGTTAAACAACTCCACAGTGGCAAAGCCCCAGGAATTGATGAGATCGTCCAGAAATGCTTAAGGCTCTGGGTGTGGAGGGTTGTCTTGGTTGACACGCCTCTTCAACATTGCGTGGAAGTCTGGGACGAGTGCCTAAGGAGTGGCAGACCGGGGTGGTGGTTCCCCTTTTTTAAAGGGGACCAGAGGGTGTGTGCCAATTACAGAGTATCACACTTCTCAGCCTCCCCAGTAAAGTCTACTCCAAGGTGCTGGAAAGGAGGGTTTGGTCGATAGTCGAACCTCAGGTTGAAGAGGAACAATGCGGATTCCGTCTGGTTGTGGAACAACAGACCAGATCTTTACTCTGCAAGGATCCTGGAGGGAGCCTGGGAGTATGCCCAACCGGTCTACATGTGTTTTGTGGATCTGGAGAAGGCATATGACCGGGTGCCCCGGGAGATACTGTGGGAGGTGCTGCGGGAGTACGGGGTGAGGTGTCCCTTCTCAGGGCCATCCAATCTCTGTACGACCAAGCGAGAGCTGTGTCCGGGTTCTCGGCAGTAAGTCGGACTCGTTTCAGGTGAGAGTTGGCCTCCGCCAGGGCTGCGCTTTGTCACCAATCCTGCTTTGTAGTATTTATGGACAGGATATCGAGGCGTAGTCGGGTGGAGAGGGGTTGCAGTTCGGTGGGCTGGGGATCTCATCGCTGCTTTTTGCAGATGATGTGGTCCTGATGGCATCATCGGCCCGTAGACCTTCAGCACTCACTGGATCGTTCGCAGCCAAGTGTGAAGCGGCTGATGAGGATCAGCACCTCTAAATCGGAGGCCATGGTTCTCAGCAGGAAACCGATGGAGTGCCTTCTCCAGGTAGGGAATGAGTCCTTACCCCAAGTGAAGGAGTTCAAGTACCTTGGGGTCTTGTTCGCGAGTGAGAGGGTGAGAAGCTCAGTTATCCGTGAGGAGCTCGGAGTAGAGCCGCTGCTCCTTCGCGTCGAAAGGAGCCAGTTGAGGTGGTTCGGGCATCTGGTAAGGATGCCCCCTGGGCGCCTCCCTGGGGAGGTGTTCCAGGCACGTCCAGCTGGGAGGAGGTCCCGGGGAAGACCCAGGACTAGGTGGAGGGATTATATCTCCAACCTGGCCTGGGAACGCCTCGGGATCCCCCAGTCGGAGCTGGTTAATGTGGCTCGGGAAAGGGAAGTTTGGGGTCCCCTGCTGGAGCTGCTACCCCCGCGACCCGACCCCGGATAAGCGGACGAAGATGGATGCATGGATAAAATAGGAAATGACACCACCAGATAAGGAAAGTTGTTTCATAATCGATCAACTTATCTGTCTGCAGGTCTCAGAAGTAGAAGAAACCTTTAAACAGTCTCCACCTACAGCAGTAACACCAGACCACAATGCAACGCAGCACATCTGACTTTTTCGTGATAAATCCTAAATGAATGCAGGGAATGTCCACTATTGATTTTGAAAGGAAACGAAGAGAAGGGAATGAAAACGTAGAAAAAAGCTAATTATGACACTTGACATTGCTGACTGGGGAAGTTAGCAACTAGCTAGTGAACAAAC